>NW_027527449.1:8116-41358 GCF_008692635.1 Crocuta crocuta | reverse complement strand
ATGATATTTGTCCTTCTCTGCCTGACTTATTTCGCTCAGCATAACACCCTCAAGGTCCATCCATGTTGCTACACATGGCCAGATTTCATTGTTTCTCATTGCCATGTAGTATTCCATGGTATAGATAAACCACATCTTCTTGATCCATTCATTATCATACCACTCTTAATAGAAAAGTTAGTGCATACATTGTTATTCATCATTCTACTTAGAACTGTACCTTGCACAAAATAGGTCAGGACTAAATCAGTGCTGAAATTTAGATATAACTTATATGTCTATGAAGAAATCAAATTCTTTCTAGATATTCTCCTGTAATTCAGTGAATTGAGATTACCTCCATGCTTAACTCCTTACAGTAGAGGTACAGACTGTCAAAACACCATATGATGTGTTGGAAGAATTAATGCTCATCTTTGAAACTACAAATAGTGTTTACCTGGTTCATGTTTTTACATATTTTGGGGATAACTCTGAGCAAGAAGGCAATAAAGACTTTTGGCTAAATCCCTAAATATTTTGAAATATATGTATGAGTAATGTCATAAATGGAGGTTCTTATATTTTTGAGTCATTGCTACTAGTTGCTACTAACTGAAGTAATTTCAACAGAATTGCCTAGGGATGTGTGTTATAATTTTTAGATACACAGGTTCTATCCCAGCTTTGTCCAATGAGGATCTCTGAATATTTGGCCCAGGAAACTACATGGTAAATAAGCTTCTGTGATAATTCAATGGCCACTCAATTGTAAGAGAATAAGGTAAATATAACCGGAGCATCTTATTATTAAGAGAAATAAAAAGATTTCAAAACTCTTAGCTTGAGTGCATGAAAGGTCAGCATTCAGTTATACTGAGAACTCTGAATTTATGCTTGTATCCAATCATCTCTTTTAGAAGAAAACAATATAAACACAAAGTACTTTTCATGGTTTTTTTGGCTGCTTTTCAAATTCACTTGATGTTAATTAATGTGAAGCTGTTAAAATTTTTTTTACGTATTAATGTGATTCACAGCTTTTCTTCCAATTTCTAAATGTAAGCTGTATTTTTCCTTGATGTTTAATTTTCAGGTACTCTACAAAGAACAAAAAGAATTCTAAAAATATTAGATCTCTGCTTTCTAAACATCACCAGGCATGAAAGAACAAGCCAACCTTAAAATTCTATCTCTAGCACAAATAATTCTAGCCACGTGGAACCCTTTCTTGACTCCTTTCTTTTAATAATTTTGTACAAATATTACACTTTGGATACACATGTTGACTTCTTCTTCAAATTCAGTATGGTAGATTCCATGATAGTTCCCTATATTCCTCCTCAACAATTCCTTGATGTCTAGTCTAACAACTTTCATAAACAAACAAATAAATAAATAACATGTGTGGGTCAGACCTTTGCTCAGAGGACATCTATATTGGTTTCTCTGGCTCTCTGCTTTATTTAAGTAGTATTTAAAAGACACATTATTTTTTTCCTAATTTATATAAGGATGAAGTGACATTTAACATTTTGTGGATTCTGTCTTTGCCTTTTAGAAAATCAAACTCAAAAAACAAAACAAACAAAAAAACACCCCAAAACACTATTGATGTTTTAAAAGCACAATATAAAACATTGCCTTGCCTTTATCCCAACGTTGTGTTACAGGGTGCACGAACTGAGAACACATCAAGGTGTATTCCTGTGGTTAGTGCACTGTTAAATTTAAATGGTAAACGTCAACAATTAACTACCTACTCTTACTTTTAACCCAAACATTCCATCAATAATAAATGATTCAAATGAATAATTGTTTATTTAGAAGGCGCTTATTTACAGATAATGTTGAAAATGTGAAATAGTTTGTCAACCTTAAATCAGAGCTGTAGGCCTCTTTTCTGATATTTAAAAATGGGGTTAGCTATTAATGCTACTCTTAAAGAGCACTTAGTCTTTTTTTTTTTTTTTAAGAGCACTTAGTCTTAAACCATAGCATATATTAGTACCATACTCTATTTACAATTTAACATCGAATTTAGAATTAAATCAATGACTGTTTTGTTAGAACATTAAGATTTATGCAGACATGTATGTATATTTACATACACAGGCACATATATAGTACATGTATACTCATATGCTAAGAAGAGCAAATTATCTGTTACTGTGACATCACTGAACATCAGTTAAAAATAGGAGGATGTCAATTAAAAATGAAACAAAATAAAATAATAATAATAATAATAAATAAATAAATGAAACAAAATGAATTGTTTGACGGTTGCCTTCAAATGGACCACAATGTGCTGAAATTCTACTGGCTTTATTATGTATACATTCTTTGTCTGTGCTTTTTTATTTTTCATTTTCTTACTCCTCTTGACCTAGTTGACAAATGCCTTCTTCTCACTTCAGAATAAGCTATTAGCTGATAAAAAAATAAAGTTTCTGTATTACAGGATTAGGCAAAATTTTATGCAAGATTAATTGTAGTTACTGTCATCAAATATCGCATCTGACAGGTCCCAGAGCTAGCTCTCTGAGTTTAATGAGAAGAGTGCTCCAATCTTTTATTGCGATTCATCATGTATTCTATTGCTTTTAAAAAATATGATACCCTACTTATTGTTTTACTGTGTCTGGGTTTGGCTGGATGGGTAATTTATTTTTGAAGTTAAACAAAAGTAATAACAATAGAAATCAAGAATGTTTTCTATATAAAACAAATATGTCTAAAGGTAAATAAGATATAACCGTATGTGTGCAATATGATGTTCTGTCCAAAGCAGGAGCAACCTGAAGGCACTATGGGAGGCATTTTTCCCAGGAAGAGCATTGCATGTCAGTGCAAATCAGGTCAGTTCCCAGCACAGCAGGAATTCACCTGCAGGAACCTCGCAGGCACTAGAATATTTCAGACCATTTCAGTGTGTGTTATATGTGTTCTGTAGATCTGTAGATTACCCCAAGTGGAAAGAAAAATATTTCCTCCTCCACACTTCCGTAATTTCATGAATCAGCTGGGTTCTGGTGGCAGTGATAATTCTTTTTTTCTAAAACAAAAGTAAGCCTTTTTTTTCTTTTCTTAAAAAATATTTTCTTGAGGTAATTATAAGTAATATCCTGGCAGATTCATTACAGCAGTCTACTTTCCATACTTACTGTTCTGTGTCATTTTTTCATTAGATCTTTTTCCTAGACCACACTGTAATCATATATTACAAATACACAGTAGCACAGTACAAAGACAATAGTTGCAGGCATTTTTACATTTGTGGAGAGAGAGGTTATTATTGTACGATGGTTCATGAGAGAGATGAGGATAAAACAAACAAAAAAAGGTGAGGGAGGTGGGCTGGGAACAAAGCCTCCTGCTGAATGTTTGTTGGGTCATTCACAGCCTTAGCACAAGGACACAGCATGTGCTTGGTGTTAATGGATGAGTCTAACATATTTATTATGGTCTATTTCTGCTATAATGTATGACTACAAACATAGAGGCTTAACGTAACACGACTTTATCATCTTACATCTGGGGAGGTCAACAATACAAAATGACTACCATTGGGCTGAAACCAAGGGGCTGGTAGGGCTACATATGTGCTAAGTTCTAGGAAGAATCTATCTCCCTGACTTGTCTAGATTCTAGAGACTCCTCTCATTCATTGACTTGTGGTTTCTTTTCATCTTCAAAGGAAACATTCACTAATGACAACAATATTCTGAATCTAACACTTCTTCCTTCATTTTCCATATTTAAAAGGGCATGGTGGTTACACTGGGTCCACTCAGATAATTCAGAATAATTTCCATCTCTTAAAACTAGGCGATTGGTAAACTTAGTCAATCAGTAAGCTAAAGCCCTCCTTGCCGTGTAAAGTAACGTATTCACAGGTTGCTGGAATTAGGATGGTGATATCTTTGTGGAACAAGTATTCTACCTTTCTATCATATCAGTAATATTAGTATCCTCTAAATGTAGTCTTATCTACATATTAATTCATGCAGTATCCAAATTAAATTTAATATCAGCATGGCTGTGACTTACAAGTGGCCAGGCTGACATATAAATGTATACCTCATCTTCTCATTCTCCAAAACCAACAATTCTCTTTGTGCTCTAGGAAGACAAAATAGCTATAAGTAAACACTGGAGACTGCTTATCAGACAACAAATGCTTGGGAGACTCTTAAGCAAGTTCTCTAGTTATATCTCCTGAGAACTACCGGGAGTCTCACATCAAAGACCTTAGACCGTAATCTCTTCCTCCAACTCATGTGATCATCACACTATCTCACTGAAATTGCCATCATGAAATGTGAGTTTGATCACATTATACCTCATCTAAGTATCTATCCTAAGATCCGCATGGCTAATGCAATGTTCAAGGTTTCTGCCACTCCCTCGTGCTCCTATCTTCTATGCTCTCTGTGTTCTGGTACATGTCATGCTTTTCCAAGCTTTTTGTTGTTGTTGTTGTTGTTGTCAACTTATCTGCCCTCTCCCTTAGAGCGCTCGTTGTTTTCCTATTAAGCACATAGGTGGTGCTTAATAAAAGAAAATAATTTTGAGGAATCACTTTACTCATTTATTTTTGTAAAGGGAAGGTCAATTCTTTATAATCTATATAAAGTGGTATATTACACCCACTTTAAGAATCTGTAAGACAATCAGGGTGGGAGCATCGTGGGTAATATTAACTATTAATACAAAAGGCAAACGTTGGAAAAAGCATAACCACTAAATGTTTATTCCAGTGCAGACATCATTTACACTTACTTTTCCTACATGTACTTGTGCCAATACACTATAAACAGGTTACGGCCTCTCACACTAAAATTAGTATTAAAGTATATAGATCCTAGAAAAAGATTTCCAATGAAAACTACTTTTGGTTGTGTCTGGCCCTCCTTATACTAGAAAGGCCATTTTCAGTCCCCACTCTGCGACAGCAGTGTTCAGATTGGTACTTAAGAGGGAGTTGAAATACATAACTGTAGATACAATTCAGGAAACAAGTTCACTTAAATCTGTTCCTGAACAAATGTCTTTTGATTTAAAACTTTTACTTTGTAATAAGTGTATATACTTACCTCAAATTATATTTAAAAAAATTAGGAACATCAGACCATTTGGAGAGCTTAAATTATACAAATGCTTTGTATAATATATACTATATACACAGTATATTTCAACGAATCCTCTATGCAATAGTATTTTTACTTAATAGCTTAATTCTCCTCATTCAATAATAAGTATAATTTTTATCACAGATTTTAAAAATTTTAATTAATAAATTTACTGGTGAATCAGCTCTTTAAAAGATATCTCATAGAAGTCCACAAAATAATGGATTAATATCCATTAATATTCTAAGATGCATGTCACAAAAAAATACAGACAAAAATCTAGTTAATCACTTTAATGACCCAATGTATTTTTTCATATTTTCAGGTTATAATAGGTGAAAATCCTTCCCTTCATGGGATATGGTTTCTCAAATATTGAGAGTCTTGAAATTATTTGAGAAATCATGACCTATACCTTTGTCAACTATAGCTAAACCTAAGACATATTCCTTTTACAGAAAAACAACTTCTTTCAGTCAGATTTTATATCAGCTGATAAGAATCAGGTCAAATTATATTAAAGGATGGGAATAATTTTATAAGGAGGAAAAGGATTGATTTCATGAATCCATATCAAGACCTTGAAGTAATAAGAACTTTATTAAATAAAGACAAATTTCCAATATTATTTCATTTGAGAAAATTATATTTCAGAAATGTAATTTTTGACTATTTATTTATAAACTCCTTTCTAGAATTATTTCTATATATAAATATATAATCCAACATAAAACCAATATATTACAATATCTTATTAAGATCAGCAAAAGAAGTCTGACTGCTCTGCATGCTGTTCTAGAACGTAGGTCAGTGCTTCTCAATGTGTTTCTTAGACGGGAGTACTTTCTACAAACTTTTAGTTACCAGAATGTGATGAGATGACCAGTGGTGCCAGAATATAAAATGATTATGCCATTATGTATACTTCTGGGAGACTATGATTCTAAATATTGTTGCAACAATGTTTCTGGTCACATGGTGCTTCTCAGTATGACCTTGCCACTTCCCCATTGAGAAGCCAGGTCTTTTTCTCCTCCCCTTAGACCTGGAATGGCTCTGTTGATCTATTCTTAGCAACAGAAAGTAGTGGAAGTCATTCTGTATGACAATGGAGTCCAGGACTTAAAAAATCTGAAGCTTCTGACAGGCTCTTGGAAGGGCCCTCCCCTGAAGCAACTGACCCATAAGAAGTGTAAAGACCCTAAGACTATACCACACCCACACCGTGGGGGAACAAAAGGTCACCACAGTAGTGGTAAAAAACGTAAAAATGGTTACCACAATGGTGGTAAAGAAGAGGACATAGGAAAAGAGAAGAGGTGATGAGGGGGGGGAGGGACAAAGAGGAGGCAGACAAGAGAAGGTAAGAGAGGAGAGAAAAGGGGAGTGTGGAGAGGAAAAGGGAAATGAGCACAGGGGGAGAGAGGAGAGGAGAGCATGGGGGCGGCAGTAGGGAAAATTGAGAAGAACGGGGGAGGGGAGCAGTGGTGAGGAGAAGGGATTATCTGTTTCTCCTGCCAGGACTGTAAGATCTATGGAGCAATGTACCTTGATCAATGCCAGCACAGAGTAGGTGCTCAAAATTATCTTGTGAAAGAATAAGCGAATGAATGAATGAATCAGTGAAGCTGAGGTTGAATTGAAGAATCACTGTTAAATTTAGCTAATTATATTAGGCCACTCAGTATAATAATGATGATAAAAAATAAACATCTATTAACATAGTTTTTAAAGTTAAAAATCTCACGTTAAGATTCTTAGGTAAGCCAGATGATGTAATTATTACTTTACAAAAGTAGAAAGTGAAAATCAGGTTTTAAGACATGCACAATTTCACTCATCTAGAAAAGATACAGAACTTACAGTTTTCCCAGCAATAACAAATTAAAACCAACCACAATCACAACAGAGAGAATCTCCCCATTTCTGAAGGGCACACTCTACATTAGTTACTTAATTTTTATATTGTTATTTGTCACAACCCAATAAGGTAGGGATTATCAACCTCATTATTTTCCCTAATTTAGAGTGAATCATATTGAAGTTCAGGTATTTTAAGTAACACTCAAATTAAACAGTAAGAAGCCAAGACTTAATCACACACTGTCTGATCCATAACCAGTTAATCCCCTCATTCCCACCATACTGTTCCTAAACCCTCTGTCATTTCCAATACAATGACACACCTCTGCTCAGTATCATCTCCCAACTCAAACTGAGAATAAATAAGTATAAATGTAGCTCCATTTGAGTCTAATCCCATAGCATTCTTACCAAGTGAAAGGCAGCATGGCAGGGATGCAGTATGTATGGATCCTCTCCTCTTATTTAATTGTGTGTTGGAGCCATATGGGGGGATTGTGTTTCTTTGCTAGCCTTCGCTTTAAGCTTGCTTTTATGAACAACATAAAAAACCAGCAATTTACTTGTTTCTTTCCATAATAGTAATGTAAACAAAACAAAACAGCAACTGAATTCATCCAAATATATATTTTTAAATTTTTATTTATTTTTGAGGGAGAGACAGATCATGAATTGGGGATGAGCAAAGAGTGAGGGAGACACAGAATTCAAAGCAGGCTCCAAGCTCTGAGCTGTCAACACAGAGCATAACGCAGGGCTCGAACTCACGGACTGTGAGATCATGACCTGAGCCAAAGCTGGATGTTTAACCAACACTGCCACCCCGGAGGTCCTGAACTTACAAAAATATTGATTGAAACCATTTTCTCTTCTTCTGAGTCACCAATGAAATGGTGAAGGCGTCATGATTTATTTATTCAGTTAAATTTTTGGCTTTAATATGTTCAATATTGACACTCTAATATCAATATCAATTGAGAACTATATAATCTAAGTTTTGAATTTCTTATTGAGAGATCTCCTAGAAACTGGATATCCCTTTCAGAATCTTTTTACTGAGTAACAAAAGGATGTTAAGGCATGGTTAGTGATATATACTTTCTCTGGATATTTTCTTTAGATAACTGCTTCTTTAAATCTTTGTTTGTTTGATTATGTGCCCAACAGTTGAGTTGCAGAATTAGCATTTTGGGGAGCCTGGGTGGTTCAGTTGGGTAAGGATCTCACTTCTGAGTTTGGGTCAGGTCATAATCTCATGGTTCATAAGCGTGGGCCCCATGTAGGGCTCCAAGCTGACAGCATGGAGCCTGCCTCAGATTCTCTCTCTCTCTCTGTCCCTCCTCTGCTTGCATATGTGTGTTCTCTCTCTCTCTCCCTCTCTCAAAATGAATAAACATTAAAAAAAAAAACCAAAACCCTTTAGAATCAGCATTTTGAAAACAAAAGTCTTTCTTAGGTATCATACTGTCACTATTGCCGGAGGTGAGGTAGCCACATTGATCTCTGTCCACACCAAGTGCTATACTGAGTTTATTTCCTTCCGTTCACTATGAGTGAAAGCTGAGGTTAGAGAAAAAGTACACACTCATGATCACCATGTAAAAAGAAATCTTCCCCCTAGAAGCAGTTAAGAACCTGTTTTTTTTTTTTTTTCATTTATATTTGTCATCAGGACAATTATAATGTAAACTTTCTTTTCCTTGCTGCAGGACTCCAGGGATAGATATGCTAGAAATGAATATGCTATAACAAAGAGTTATTGTCATCAATAATCCCCATGGAGAAGCATCTTTGTAAGCCACATCAACCTGGCTGCATCACTCTCATAAGGTCCCCTGTGTGCTCATGATCTTCCTTCTAGGATTTTACTACTGCTTTTGTCTTTCTAACAAGTCATGAGAAATTATTATTTCTCTAACCTAAATATATTCTGCTCTATACAATTTACATCACTAGAGTGATTTTTCATAATCATATTTAAAGTAATTTGTGTCATTAAGTTCATTATGAGATACAAAGATAGCTAAATTAGTAACCACCTCCTTGATTTTAGTATTTGTTTTCAGCAAAATGAAAAATTACTGGAAAATTCAGTTATTTTATGTGACTTGAAGTAAATTAGTAGTTGGCATTAATTTTAAAAAGATAGGGATAGGTTTAAACATTCAAAAAACTTATTTTATGGCAATACCATCAAACTAACCTGAAGTAGTATCAGAGGTAATTTGATATCATAAAAATATGAGATAAACAAAATAGTGTATAGGTAGGTGGGGTGGAGAGATGGAATAATATTACATCATATGCTTTCAATATGTTCTTTTTTATTTGAAAGTTAAAACTTTATTTTGTAAGGCTGAAATGATTGTATGCTAATTTGAACAGCTGGTTGTATAAAAAATAACTTAAAATTTCCTTTTTGATATCCTCTGAGAGTTGGAATCCATTATAATTGTCTTTCTTCAGATGGGAACAGAAATGTAATGACTTTCCTCAAGGGATTATTTCTCTCCTTCCCATGTCTAGAAATGCTATGCTCCCTCAGACAATTCCTTTTGTAACAAACTTTCCTCCTTTCCCCAGCCGGCCCAGTGAGTTCACCTTTACAGGATCTGGGACTAGAACAGAAGGTACAGCCTTGAACATTTCTTCACTGGGACTTCAACATGTTCTTTATATTTACACAAAAGCTAGTGTATATAACTATACACATGCATATATATACATATATGCATACATACATGCATACTTGCATATAGATCGTCTTTTTTTAAGTTTTTTCTGAAAGGTGGAACATGTTTAATTTTTTTAACGTTTATTTATTTTTCAGATACAGAAAGAGACAGCAAGACCAGGGGAGGGGCAGAGAGAGAGAGGGAGCACACAATCTGAAGCAGGCTCCAGGCTCTGAGCTGTCAGCACAGAGCCCAAACTGTGACTTGAACACACGAACCATGAGATCATGACCTGAGCCGAAATCAGCCGCTTAACCAATGAAGCCAACCAGGTGACCCTAGACAGAAGTCATTTTAATAAAGAATTGATTTTCAGTAAAAATAAGTATTTATTACCATATTTATTATTTGTTGCTGACTGATGATGCAATTGGCATGGCATCTTTGTCAACATCTAAAAGGACAGAACATATACCTGGTTACAGCTACTGGGATTTCAACCTTCAGGCTTGGAAGAAATGCATTCCATTATAATCTACTACTAAGGTAACTCTGGCAAATATACCAGTAAGCTATAAAAACCCTAAAATGATTTACCCAATTTCAAACATAAAACCTCTACAAATATAACAGGTACAAAATATGATTTCATATTCTTGTCTTCATACTAAATATATCCACAAAACCTAAAGGTATATTGAGTTATATTTAGGTTAAAGTATTTACTGCTATTTTTCTCGTAATAAATAGTATATATTTTAATTAATTTCTCTCGGTATTCCTTGTTTTAAAAAAATCTACATACACACATACATATAACCCCTATACATATATACACTCACAATTCAAAATACTGCGGTTAAAATATGATATGTGTTAATATGTTTTAAATCTTCTATATTTATTCCCTCCTGTTAATTCACTACTATACAACTTAATCAGAGTTTCAAGAAATACTTATTAATGAACGTTAGTGTTTGTGTAAGATTATTAAAATATATATCACATTTATTCATGCAGTATTTTATGAAGAAAACTCAATTCATATATTCATACTTGAGTTTATCTGATCACTTATAAAATTGTTTCATTTGAACATGATACAGCATGATGATATTAAAATAAATTAAAGCATGCCACTATACATGACTCGTAGCTCCTCTCTTGAAATAGTGATCCACTGGCCATATATATCAAGCTTTCTTCAAATACTCCACTAAAATATATACGAAGCTGTACAATATTACATAACCAATCTAAGCTTATTATTAGCTAAGTTTGAGTGTTAATACCTGCTAATTACTTTTTGATTTTCTGCTATAAAAATGCACATTTCTATTAGAGAGAAAAAGAACATAATGAAGGTCATTAAGTTTAGGTGTTAATCTGAAGTCATATTGCAAATATATTCAGAACCAAGTCTTGAACTCAAGTCTCTGATTCAAATCTTGTGCTCTTTACTATCCCACAGTCCCTTGGTAAAGAGGTTAGCAAATTTTCTAGATTACATACTTTTTTAATTGATGGGAAGGGAGTGATAAGCACAATCCTGAATTAAGCACTCATATTCTTAACTTTTCTGCTTTACCAACTCCTAGCTTCCAAACCTAATTTTATGAAAAATTCACTCTAGTGACAAGAAAAACTGGTAGCTGTGATCCAAATAAATGTCGTGTGAACAAAATCTTGATGGTAAATTAAAAAAAAGTAGAAGGAAGTATTTCTATTTTATCCCCAATCCCCAACCTGCAAGCAGGAAAACAGCAAACAGGAAACACAGTTGGAAAAGTCGGGATGTGTGTCTAGTTTTTAACACAAGTGTGTAACGTATTCAGAGCAAAACACCAAAGAAAAGGTAAACACCAAAATTTTCCCAGAACACTTGTATTACACAGAAATTTGTTATGTGTCACATTTAAATTAAAGTGTAGTCCCACCCAAATGGCTTGGGAGTTTTGTTTTATGGAGGAGGAAGCAGAGAGCATCTGGGAAAATGGTATTAAGGGCTTGCAGCCACTTTATATATGCACCAAATGCTAGTGCTGGATAGAGTCAGAGGAGAACAACCTTCACAAGGACCTACTAATAGAATCAGAAAAATATATACCTAAAACTGCCGGATTGCTTAAGAAAAAAAGATGCAAATAGGAATGATTTGTATGAAATAATAGCAGAAAGCCAAAATAAAAGGATAGCTATTTTAGAGGCAGACATTAACACTGAGATAACAGAAATAGGAAAGAAATTGAAGCAGAAAAATAATTCATATTCGATTTGCAGTTTGTACAGGACTATTACTGGCTAGAGAAAAAAAGAACAATTTTTTCTTTGGTTTCTTGAAAAGAGCAAATGTCAGAAATTCAGAATATGAAGGAAATATATAGATAAATTAGAGACAGGAATGATGGGAGAGAGAAGGGAGAGAGAGAGAGAAAAGAAGAGAAATAGAGAACAAATATGCAATTAATCAAAATTGTTCACCAAATTTTAGACAGGATTAATAAAAAGCAACATAATTAGAAATGGAAGGGTATGTGTAATTCCAAGGCTCAAAAAAAAAAAAAAAAAGGTATGAAACCTATAGTCAGTCTGGCATTACTTAAACAATTTGTGTTCCCATTATGCTTCCTGGGATGGAAAAGACTTAAAGGTACAGATAGTCTTCTGGGAACTCCCATTTTCTAGAGGTGATCTTGTTAAGGAGATAGGTTTGATCAATGGAACAAACATTAATCTTTAAGAAACTAGTCAAAACCCAGGACTCAAGAAGGAAATTTCATAGTAGTAAAGGAGTAAGTATAATGCCTGTTATGATCATGGCTTCAAATAAGACAAGGCAAATACTCATTTCTGGAAAATAAATGATGTTAAGTTTAAAAAAAAAATTTTTTTTTTGCTTACTTTGAGAGAGAGACAGAGAGAGAGCCAGAGCATGAGCTCAGGAGGGGCAGAGAGAGAGAGGGAGACACAGGCTCCATGCTCTGAGCTGTCAGCACAGAGCCAGACACAGGGCTGTAACTCACAAGTCATGAGATTATGACCTGAGCAGAAGTCGGGCGCTTAAGTGACTTAGCCATCCCGGCGCCCCAGATGCTAATTTTTTAAAAATAAACTGATTACATAAAATTGTATTACATTTATGAGTGTGAATGAGAAGGGTGTTTCAAATAAAAAATAAACAACAAAAATAATCTCATTCATAAGTTGATGGAATACTACCTGGCTATCAAAAAGAATGAAGTCTTACCATTTACAACAACATAGATGGAACTTGAGTGTATCATGTTAAGTGAAATAAGTCAGAAAGACAAATATCACGTGATTTTACTCATATGTGTAATTTAAAAAACAAAATAGATGAACATGGGTGAGGGAAGGAAAAATAAGATTCAAACAGAGAGGGAGGCAAACTATGAGAGACTCTTAAATACAGAGAACAAACTGAGGGTTGCTGGAGGGGAGTGGTTGGGGATGGGCGGTAAAAGCATTAAGTGGGCTTTTGTTGGGATCAGCCCCGAGTGTCATAGGTAAGAGATAATTCATTGAGTTCTGCCCGTGAAACCAATACTACTCTGCATGTTAACTAACTTGAATTTAAATAAATTTAAAAGAAATATGGATTAAATAACACATGTAAATCCCTTAAATAAAAAATAATACAAATAATTATAACTTGTTTATTCCTTGGTACTGGTAGACATTTTTATTTAAGCATTAATTTGATTAAACTAACACAAACAAGAAGAATAATATACAAGAACAACTAATAACTGCAATACAGAAAATGAAATAAATACATATAGCATTAAGAAAATAAGCAATAGAAAATGATAGTAGTGAAATAAAAAAATCAAATCATAAAAGTGAATTTAAATGGATTAAATTATCCAGTTAGAAGACACAAATTCTAAAACTAGCTTAAAAATCCTGCCATTTGCGGCAAGATGGACGGTACTGGAGAGTATTCTGCTAAGTGAAATACGTAAGTCAGAGAAAGGTGGCTATCATATGTTTTCACTCACATGTGGAATTTGAGAAACTTAACAAGAGACTATGGAGGGAGGAAAGGGGAAAAAATAGTTACAAACAGACAGGGAGGGAGGCAAAATATAAGAGAAAAAGAGAACTGAGGGTTGATGAGGGGGGCGGGGAAGAGGGGAAAATGGGCGATGGGAAATGAGGAGGGCACTTGTTGGGATGAGCACTCAGTGTTGTACGTAAGTGATAAATCACTGGAATCTACCCTGGAAACCAAGGTCACATTGTATATACTGTGTTAACCAACTTGATAATAAATTGTATTAAAAATAAATACATACATACATACATAAATAAATAAAACTAGGTTACAAAAACCTAGCTGTCAGTGAGTAATAGAACAACAAAAAATAGTAAATATAATTATAACTCTAGTGGTAAGATAGCCAATAAATAAAATAAAACAAATATAGATATATATTTTAGAAAAATTAGAATTCAATTTGATAGCATTTAATAGAGAAAGCAGATTATGCTTACAAAGGCATACATATTTGAAAAAGATAATCAAATAAGATATCTTTATATAAATACAAATGTATATGTAATTTACAATAATCACATACATTTTCAAAGAAAATTTTAGGAAATAAATCCCACTATATTTTTTATGTGATATTACATTTCTATAACATGTAATTATTATTTTATATGTAGCAAAGATTTGTAAGACATTGAAACCATCACTCATCTTCAAAAAAATCAAGGAAGAGCAAAGACTAAATTATAAAGTAAAAGCTTCATTTCTCTTATCTACCATCTCTAAAATCAAACACAACCACCATGTATAATATGTTTGAGCTCATACTCAAATATTAAAATTTTAACATTTATATGTGCATGGATTTTTTAAAGTTTTTTAAAATTTAAATTTTTTTAAATAATGGGATCTCAGAGGGCACCTGGGTGGCTTAATCAGTTAAGTGTCTGACTTTAGCTCAGGTCATGCTTTTGCCCCTCATGAGTTCGAGCCCTGCCTCGGGGTCTGTGCTGACAGCTCAGAGCCTGAAGCCTGCTTTGGATTCTGTCTCCCTTTCTCTCAGTGCCTCCTCCACTCACGTTCTGTCTCTCTCTTTCACAAAAATAAATAAACACAAAAAATATTTTAATGGAATCTTTGAGTTTTTATCTCAATCTTTTTGATTTCTAGTAATTATTTTTAATTGCTTCTTTTAAATAACTGTTATGATTTTAAAATTAGCTTAATGCTCAGAAAATGTCCACTTTTCCTAGAATGTTTACTTTTCCGTTCTTTCTCTCAAGTTATTTATATTCTTACCAAACAGCAGCACTTTCTTCCATAATATCAAGACAGGGCTTTAAAATTTCTTTTTGGATATACCTTCATAGTCTGCAATATTAGATCTGTATACCCTTGATTGCAGAAAAGACCTGCCTGTTTTATATTCATTTTACACTAGATATTTTTTTCTTCCAATCTCATCATTTCCAGAGGGAAACAAAATGTTCAATTCAGAAATTTTATGGCATGTGTCATTATGTCAGTCTAAAGATTATTCTACAAACAAGCAAACAAACTAACAAAAAGACTTAGTACTCAACAGGGCATTGAAATTCTCCTTCACAGCACAGCAGCCAGTGATACAAATTGGGTTTCGCCCCATGGAACTGAAAAGTAGCTACTTTCAAAAAGCCAGATTTCAACATTAAAAGATGGTGGTTGTCATGGTAGGTACCATAAGGGACCCTCTCAGCACTTTGCTCTTGTATCATTATGCTTTAAGAGACTTAATTCATCTGGATTCTGTTTCCTACACTTTAAGAAGTCACATAATTATATGCAGCTAAAGATACATCTGAGATTTATTGAAAATACAAGAGGAGATGATAGTTCTCTAAGAAACATTAGGTTCTCAGAAGAAATCTTTGTAATTAGAGATGGGTCTGATAATATGACGATTTTTTAATTTCATTGACAGGGTATATTAGTCTAGTCTGTGTGGTTTGTCACAGAGTTGGTTAGTTTATTTCTCTAGTGCTGAATATGAAAATATACTTTGTAAGAAATATTTTCTCTTTGAAGGAAGAGCTATTAATGCAAACCAAAACATCTGGATAAATGCATGGTAGAAACATATAGGAAAAACAAACACACAAAAAAAAAAATGTGAAAAGGGACGATTAGCCTAGGAAAAATACTGGAAGCTATTGGAGGAGAATTTTTAATAAATGCCATGCAGAAGCAAAATGTTAAAAAGTGATTTCTGATCTCTTACCCTTTGTTGACAGAAAATAAACAGATAAACTGTAGAAGGAGCCAATTAATATCTTTTTTCTTTTTCTCTAATGATACAGACCTGCTTGGGAAATAGAGCATGATGATTGGGGTGGCATATTAAAATTAGTGTTACCTTTAGATGAATTCTCACTATACATAGGCAAGATTCTGGTTTAGCAATCTCAAAGCAAATCAGCCCTAAAATTTCCATTATAGCTAAAATTTCAATATAACAAAATACAGGAAGTTTCTAAAACAAAGGTCCTTCTGTTTCCTTGGTCCATAGTACTCTTAGTATTTTGATAATTTGTCAAAGCCTCTGTAAGCCAAAATAAACACTTAATTAACAATTCTATTTAGTAAGCAGTTAAGCGCATAGACTTAACAGTAGTCATTTGTGTCCAAAAATGCTGCTGTTTCCCTCAAAAATTAAAAATATCCCATGGAGTCCTTTCAATTCAGCGCAACATACGAGGGTGCCAGTTTGGGAATCACTTAAGTAATTTCGCTTGTAAATTTTTATCTAAAATTTGTTTGAAAATAAGTTAGGTTTTGATATTTGTCAAATCAAATTTTATTGTATGTGTAGAGTAGTTCTTAAAAGTCCTTTTTTTTTTTTTTACTTATCAGAAGCAGGGCAAAAGCTGTAGATAAGTTTTACTTCCCTTGTACATTATCAAATAATTCATACATGCCTCATACAATAATATTCCTCTCTTAGAAAGTTTGTTTTTCCATAAGCAAACCCTTTCCTGGACAGGTACGGTATCAAAGAAAGGGGTAATTTTAAAGATCCATAGATTTAAACAAAAATGTTATTTTTACTGAAGAGAAACACTTAAAATGTTCATGACAGAGGTGGTGGGAAATTTGCTGCACATAACACAGAATTGGTAAGCATTTGCTCTAAGAACATATACTTTTACCTTAAACCTGGGACAACCTCAATCCCAACATTTTATTCATGTAACGAATTACAGCCTAGCTGAGATCTACATCAGTGTCACCATCGTAAAATGCAACATAAGGAGATAGGCTCTGTAATGTCTAATTTCTTTACTGCCAAAGTAGTAATAATATTTTTGTCTTTATATTCTGCACTATTTACCACTATATTCAATTTGTTGTGAAAATGCCAGATAGGGTCATGGATAAACATAGATATATTCATATATCTTGTTGACAGTTACTGAATTTAACGATTGGAAATAAGCAACGAGTGAAATGTTGGTAGAGATACTGAAATAAATAGATGGCTAGACAAACATATGTATGAATAGACTGTGGCAAAGTGTAAGTAATGATGTGTGAGGATGATTTGTCAAACCCTGACCTTGTCTATTACTAGGTGTCTGATCTTAAGACAACCTATTCAACCTAATTGTCTCTCAGTATCCGCTTGTGTAAAGTGGGGATAAATACACACTTAACTCTTAGCATTATTACAAAGACTAAACTAGTAAATATATGTAAAGAGTGCTAATTGGTGCCTGCAACTAGTAAGTGCTACAGAAGCATTGACAACTGCCAACATTATTGTTTTTATTGTTTTTATAATTATTATTATAAAGTTAAAAAGTCATCTACAAAATCCAAAGATACAGAAGTGAACAAATGCACTTACTCTAATTTTAGAAAATAAAGTCCTATTTATTTATATTTAGTGTATATAAAATTTTAAAGATTTTTCATATTCAAAAAATATTTTTAATGTTTATTTTTGAGAGAAAGAGAGAGAGACAGAGACACAGAGCAAGCATGGGAGGGGCAGAGAGAGAGAGGGAGACACAGAATCCAAAATGGGCTCCAGGCTCTGAGCTGTGAGCACAGAGTCCGATGCAGAGCTCGAACTCAGGAACACTAGATCATGACCTAAGGCAAAGTAAGCCGCTTAACTGAGCCACCCATGCACCCCTAAAGACGTTTCATATTTTGTTTCTTATCTTAATAATTTAAGATTTGTCTGCCACAGAATGATACTTGGCCATTAGTGAATATTTGCCCTACAAAAAGAAATGTTTGATGACCGATCATAGCATTTAATTCAGTGAAAATCTATTGTAAATTAGTGTCTAACATTTGAAATTACATTTCCCAAAATTTTACCTGTTTTTCAAAATAATCAATACAAGTGATTAAAGGAGATTAGAAGAACATGAATACTTCTTTTAGCTAATTATACAAGCAATGAAATATGAATAAACAGAACGGATGGAAAATAAAATTCTCTAATACTAGCAATATTGACTTACTTTTTGGCCATCTACTATTTGACAGAAACTCATGTATGTTAGACATATTGTTATTGCTTCACTTAGGAGAACAGATATTTAGGTCTAGTGGCAGGTTTAACATTTATATTCAGACAATCTAGATTGTGTTCTTAACCACAATTTTATAATATGAAGACAAGCCCTGTAGGTTACAGATCAAAGTACAAATCTGTGATGTAAAGCCTTTCCTTTCCTTGGAGCATGTATAATATATTGAACCTTACTTTGTCTTAGTAATGGCTAAGATTTTGCAGTGCAAACAATTTGCTTTTGTTTTTGTTTCTGAAGAGGAATACAAAAAATATACATGGTTATATTTTTCCATATTGTAACAAACTAGGTAACTTAATGTTTAGATTTTAAAATACTCTTCACTTCATTTTGCTTTTGATAAATAGTCCAGTAATTGTGGAAGAATATAGTAAGTTTAAAATTTTTTTTTAATGTTTTATTTATTTCTAGAAGAGAGAGAGAGAGAGACAGCGTGAGCAGGGGAGGGTCAGAGAGAGAGGGAGTCACAGACTGAAACAGGCTCCAGGCTCTGAGCTGGCAGTCAGCACAGAGCCCGACGCGGGGCTCGAACCCACGAACCGCGAGATCATGACCTAAGCGAAAGTTGGACGCTTAACCGACTAAGCCACCCAGGCGCCCCAGAATACGGAAAGTTTTAAAATAGAGACAATTAGCTTACAATAAATTGAACAGATATAAAGTGAAAAATGTTATGTTTCACAAATGCATATACCAATGAAATCATCATACCAATTAAGATGCTGAAAATATGTGTCACTTCCTCCCCAGTTCTCCTGATCTCATGTAAAATTTAATGGAAAACTAACCTCCTTACAGTTGGGAATTTCCTTGCTATCCTTGACAATTCTCCTTGCTTTGAAATAGGCACTGCCTTAAATTAACATAGACACTCTTGCCTCCTTTTGATTATTCAGATGGTATGCTTTTTTTTCTTCCATTTACTTTCCTTCCTTCCTTCCTTCCTTCCTTCCTTCCTTCCTTCCTTCCTTCCTTCCTTCCTTCCTTCCTCTTTCTTTCTTTTCCTTTCAGAGGGAGAGAGAGGGCAGGAGAGAGAGGGAGAGGGAGGGAGGGAGACCACACCATGCCTGAGAGAATGAACAGGGGAGGGACAGAGGGAGATGAGGGTCTTCATTTCATGGCTGCAAGGTCCAGACTTGAGCCAAAATCAAGAGGCGGATGCTTAAACCACTGAACTACCCAGGCACCACTCCTTCCATTTACTTTTAATCTGTGTTTAAAGTGAGTTTCTTGGAGACAACATGTAGGTGGGTCACATTTTTGGACCATTTTGACAATCTGTCTACTAATTGAGGCATTCAGATCATTGATTTTCAAAATGAATACTGCTGGATTAACATCTACTATAAGTTTCTGTTTTCTACTGGTTGCCCTCATTTTTGTTCTACTTTCTGTATTCCCCTCTTTTTTTAAGAAGAATATTTATTCTTGAGAGAGTGAGAAAGGAAGTATGAGTGGAGGAGGGGCAGAGAGAGAAGGGGATAGAGGATCTGAAGCAGGCTCTGCACTGACAATAAAGAGCCAGATGTGGGGCTTGAACCCACAAACTGTGAGATCATGACTGGAGCCAAAGTCAGACACTCAACAAACTGACCCACCCAGCACCCTCCCTCTTTTTTTTTTTTTAATTTTACCTTTTATGGTTTTAATTGGGCATTCTATATGATTCATTTTCTTTCCTTAGCACATTGGTTACATTACTTTTATTTTAAATCAATTTAGTGGTTGCTCTAGAGTTTACAATATATTTTGCAACTAATCCAAGTCCACTCTCAAATAACACTTTACCACTTCATAGGTATTGTATCGTATAACAACAAAATAGCCCTAATTTTTCCCTCTCAGTGCTGTCACTGATGTCGCTTCTACGAATATACAGGAGCATATATGCATATGCATAAGATATATACATAAGCATTCATAATAAAATCATTAGTATTATTTTTAAAAAAACTGTGATCTCTTAAGTCAATTAAGAAAAAGAAAAATAAATGTTCTGATTTCATTTTCACTTACTTCTTCTTTGATGATCTCTCTTTCTGAATGTAGACCCAACATTATGACATATCATTTTCCTTTGCTTTAAAGAACTTTTTTTAACGATTCTTTTTAAATTCCAGTGTAGTTAACATACAGTGTTATGTTAGTTTCAGGTATCTTTTGACACTTCTTGCAAGGCAGGTTTACTGGAAATGAATTCCCTACTTTTTTTTTTTTTTTAAAGGAGCACATCTTTACTTCTCTTTTACTATTAAAGGATAATTTTTCAAAGTATAGAATTCAAATAGGCTTTTGTTTTTGTTTTATCTCTCAATATTTTAATATTTCACTCCACTTTCTACTTGATTACAACAGTTTTTGAGGAGAAGTTAGATTTAATTCTTACCTTTGTTCCTCTAAAGATATGGTTATTTTTCAACTCTGGTTTCTTTCGAATTTTTTTTTTATGTTTGATTTTCTGCAGTTTGAAAATGACATGCCTAGCTTGGTTTCCTTTGATGTTTATACTGCTTGGTATTTGCTGAGCTTCCTGAATCTGTGGTTTAGTGCCTGACATCTATTTGGGGAAATTTTCTGTCATTATTCTTCCAAAAATTTCTTCTGTTCCTTTCTCTCTTTCTTTTTCTTCTGTTATTCCCATTAAAAGTATTTTGCACCTTTCTAATTGTCCTATAGTCCTTAAATGTTCTGTGCTATTGTTTTATTTATTTATTTGTTTAACCTACTCTTTGGTCACTTTGTTTTTGGTTTCCAATAATTCTAATAATGTCTTCTAGTGCAGAGATTCTATCCTCAGCCATCTCCAATCTGTTATTAAACCCATCAGAGGCAGTTAAGTTACAATGTCTTTTATCTCTAGCATTTTGTTGTTGTGTTTTCTTAGCATTGTCATGTCTCTGCTTACATCACTCTACTGTGCCAGCATGCTGTCTACTTTAGCCATTAGAGCCCTTAGCATACTTATTGTAGCTGTTTGTTTTAAATTCTCAGTCTGAGGATTTCAACATCTGTACCAATGTTAGGTTCTTACGGTTGCTCTATCTCTTCAAATTGTGTAGTTTGCTGTGCTGTGACATTGTTTTCTGGGTAGCCTGACATGTTGTACCAGATAGAAGGAAGTGCTGAGAATAGGTCTATGTAATGTGGTGGTGAGCTGTGGGGGCAGATGAAGCGTTCTACAGGCCTATGGCCTGGTCTCAGTCTTACAGCGAGACTGTGCCCCTGGACTGTGAACTTCACAAAAGCTCCTTAGTTTTTTTCTCCCTCCTGAGGTAGGACAGGATGGCTCCAGAGTGGGCTACACTTGCACATTCCCTTCTCCCATGTGGAAGGCTGGAACAGACTGCAGTTGAGTATGTCCCCTTCTCCAGGCCACTCAGGCTCTGACAAAATCCCAGCAGGCCAGGCTCTGGTTAACCAGTTTCTCCTGAGGGCTTGCCTTGTTCAGAAGGACAGTGCGCTTTGGCATATCTCAAATGGTCCCTTTTCCCTTCTTCTGCCAGAAGCAGGAGAGGAGGTTTTCTCTGATATTTACTGTGGGGACCTGGTCAAGGTCCTGGAGGTAAACCTTACCATGTTGTGCCCCAACCTCATTAATAAATCCCCCCCCCCACCCAGAGCTTCAAATTCTTAGGTTTGAGGTGTCTGGGGGGCTCTGTCAGTTTAGCATTGGACTTTTGATTTCAGCTCAGGTCATGATCTCACTGTTTCTGGGATCGAGCCCCACACTGGGCTTTGTGCTGAGAGTGTGGAGCTTGCTTGGGATTCTCTTCTCCTTCTCTCTCTGTCCCTCCCTATCTCTGTCTCTCTAAAAAAAATAAAACCAAAAAACAAAAAAACCAAAAACCTTAAATTCTTAGGTTTGCTCACACTGAGCTCAGAGCAATTTGTCGTGTAGAGTTCAGACTTTCCTACCATAGGTCTGGTTGCAATTGTGGCTTCCCCTCATGAGTCTGTTCTGGTAAGTTGTAACTCCCTATAATAGCCTGTCTGTCCCCAATTATTGGGGGCATCTGTTTGCCCTGTAAGCTCTCCTCTCTCATGCTTCCAAGAAGAGTTTTTAATTTTTCTGTCTGTTTAGCTTTTTATTTGTTGTTAGGACAAAGCAATATCTCCAATCTCCTTACATGTGTAACTGTTAATCACAAGTCACATTTTTGGATTTTTTTTTTTATCAAGAGAATCATACATTATGTGATCTTTGGTTAGAGTCTTTCGACTCAGCATAGTCTCAGCACAGTTACTTTGATATTCGTTCATGTTGTTGGTATATTAATAATTCATTCATTTTATTTCTGAATAGCATCCCACTGTATAGAGTATACTACTGATTTGTCTATCCATTCTCCTGTAGGTTGGTATTGTGTTGTTCCAGGGTTATGGCTATGACAAACAGAGTCGTTATGAATACTCACAAACAACACTCTGTATACATGTGCTTTCATTTATCTTGGGAAACTATCCAAAACTATAATGGCTACATCTTATGGGAAATGTATTTTAAAACGTTCCAGGAACCAGCAAATTGTTTTCTAAAGTGGTTTTACCGTTCTACCTAGGCCTGGACGGTTTGTGAAAGGGTGAAATCCTCTACACCTTCCTAATAGTTGTTATTGTTAACCTGTTTAATTTCAGTCATTTAACCAAGTATATAGTGATACCTCACTTTGTTTTCAATTTGTGTTTTCCTTATAAGTAATGATGTTGAACATCATTTTATGTACTTATTTCTATTCTTTATAACTTTTTTTATGGAAGGTCTTTTCAAGTCTCTTGTGCACTTTTTTTACTTCAATTCCCTGGTCCAATTTTTATTGGGATGTTTTTGTTCTAATTATTGAGAAATTTTTTACAGATTATGTCTTCAAGTCCTTTATGAGATATCATCTTGCAAATATTTCTCTCAAGCATACAGCTAGGTTTTTTTCTCTTAACAAAATTTTAAAGAACAAAAATTTTTAATTTTGCTGAGATTAAATATATTAATTTGCTTTTTTATGAATCATGCTTTGGTGTTATATACAAGAAATATTTGTCAAACCAGCATTGCAAAGGCTTTATCTTATGTTTTGTTGTAGAATGTAGAATTCTACATTTTAATGTTTAGTCTACAATATATTTTGAGCTAATATTTTATAGCAAGAGGTAGGGTCAACATTCTGTAATTTTTTTACCCATGGATACTCAATCATTTCAGTAACACTTGTTGAAAATAATATTCTTTCTTTATTGATACACCTTTGCACTTCTGTAAACAAAAAAAATCTGTCCATATATATATGTGGGTGCATTTCTAGATCATCTATTCTATTTCATGAACGTGTTTGTATATCTTTTTGCCAATAACATAGTACATAGATCACTATAACTCTAGCTTTTCACTTTTATTCTTCTTTTTTCAAATTATTTTGGCTATTCTAGGAAATCTCCATATAAATTTTGCAAACAGAAATTTGTCAATTTCTAAAAAGAAACAAATATTGTTGGTATTTTAATTTGAGTTGTGTTGGATCTATCCATGAATTTGAACATGATTTTGCATTACTAGTCATAAGGGATATTGGTCTGTAGTTTTCTTTTCTATTTGCCTACTTTTGATACATGGAATTCCTGGTCTCAGAGAATGAATTGCGAAGTACTCTCTCCTCTTCAGATTACTGAAAAGTTTGAGTATATTATTTTTCCTTAAATATTTGGTAGAATTCACCTTTAAAATTTTTAAATTCTAATATAGTTAAAATAGAGTGTTATATTAGTTTAGGAGCACAATATAGTGATTCAACAATTATATACATTACTCCATACTCATCATGATAAGTGGACTCTTAATCCCTTCACCTGCTTCTCCCATCCCCTCACCCACTTCCTCTCTGGTAACTACCTGTTTATTCTCCACAGTTAAGGGTCTGTTTCTAGGTTTGTTTTCCTTTTTGCCCTTTGTTCTTTTATTTTGTATTAAATGCCACATATGAGTGAAATCCTATGGTATATATCTTTCTTTGACTGACTTATTTCACTTAGCATTATATTCTCTAGCTCCATCCAGGTTGTTGCAAATGGCAAGATTTCATTATTTATTTTGCTGAGTAATATGGTAGAATTCACCTCTGAAGCCATCTACCACTTGGGTTTTCTTTGCAAAGAGGTTTTTAACTGTAAATTCAGTGTCATTAATAGATATAGGGCTATCCAGATTATCTATGTCTTTTTGAATGGAATTTGGTATATTTGTCTTTTCAGTATTTTATGTAGGTTGTCAAATTTATATGCAGATAATTGTGTATATTTTAATCATCCTTTTAATATCTGTTGTATGTATAGTAATGTTTCGTCTCTCATTTTTGAAATTGGTAATTTATGCCTATTCTAATTTTTCCTATTGATGTAGTTAGAATTTTATTGATTTTCTTTAAAAAAGTGTAAGCTGCTGATGTCACTGATTTTGCACCTTACTAGCATAGACGGTAAGTATCGATATATAAAAGCAGTATGCTGTTTTTCATTTTCACTAAGCTCAAAACACTTAATTTTCCCATTTTATTCATATCCACATGGTTTCCAGGCATTTGGGAGTTTTCCAGATATCTTTCTGTTATTAATTTTCAATTTAATTCCAGGTGGTCAAAGAACATTCTTCGCCTGACAGGAATCAACGTAAATTTACAGAGACTTACTTTGTTTCCAACAGTATGGTTTGTCTGGGTAATAGCTACCTGTGCACTTAAAAAGAGCCAGTAAAATGGGGGCACCTGGGTGGCTTAGTCGGTTAAGCGTCCGACTTTCGCTTAGGTCATGATCTCGCGGTTCGTGGGTTCGAGCCCCGCATCGGGCTCTGTGCTGACTGCCAGCTCAGAGCCTAGAGCCTGTTTCAGTCTGTGACTCCCTCTCTCTCTGACCCTCCCCTGCTCACGCTGTCTCTCTCTCTCCTAGAAATAAATAAAACTTAAAAGAAAAGAAAAGAAAAGAGCCAGTAATCTACTGTTGCTAGTTTGAGGATTCTATGAATGTTAAATACGTCAAATTTCGTAATGCTGTACAAGACTATTCTAACCATGATGATCTTCTACTTTATTGTTTCATTGGTTTTATAGAAAGTTATATTAAGATCTCCAATTTTAACTGGGGATTTTACCTTTCCCCTTGCCTTTCTACCAAATTTTGCTTCCTGTATTTTGAAGCTCTGTTATTAGGTGCATAAATGTTTAGCAGCTTCATCCCATTAATGAATTAACCAGTTTATCCCTATAAAGTGAGATTCTATATTCCCTTAATATTCATTCCCTTAAAATGTATATGCTTGCACTGATAATTTAGTATTACTGAAGTAAAGAGACATGGCAGAATTTTCTTCTGCTTCTACGGCAACTTTGTATTTCTCTTTCTCACACAAAGTTTGGAGGTATTGTATCACTGGAAAACAAAGATTAATTGCACCTATCACAGACAGAATAAGAAATTGTACAAGACTTTTTACCATTTTGGGGGCTGAGACATAGCATTAGAACTTGTGATGACTAGAGAGCCAAACATTGCTGCAATATTGGAATTAGTAATAATACAAAAATTTAGATGCAGTATTGAACAACAAAATCTTCTTTCATCACTTCCTACAATTTCATTAATTTAAAAAGGAATTAAATACTTATTTACTGCTCACATATTCCATATTTTCGATGCAGATATGTGTTTATTTAAAAATTAGCCTGGGGCACCTGGGTGGCTCAGTCAGTTAAGCATTCAACTTCAGCTCAGGTCATTATCTCACAGTTTGTGAGTTCAAGCCCTATGTGGGGCTCTACACTGACAGCTCAGAACCTGGGGCCTGCTTTGGATTCTGTGTCTTCCTCTCTCTTGGCCCCTCTCCTGCTCACTCTCTGTCTCAGTCTTGAAAATAAACAAACATTGAAAACTTATTTTTAGTTAATCTTGGGGCACCTGAGTGGCTTAGTCAGTTGAGTACCTGACTCTTGATTTCGGTTCAGGTCATGATCACAGGGTCACAGGATAGAGCCCTGCATCGGGCTCCATGATGAGTATGGAGCCTGCTTAAAAATCTCTGTGTCCCTCTGCCCCTCTCCCCTGCTTGAATGCTTTCTCTCTCAAAAAATAAAATAAAATAATAATCTGTTTTCCAAAGATTTTTAAAAAGTGCTATTTGTTTTTTCATGATAGATTGAATGCAATTAAGGACATTATTTTTTTTTCATATTTCCTTGAAATCTATAAACTATTAGACTCTATATATGATGGTAGTACCTGACTGAAGTTCTCTCTAATATGAGGCAGAACAGTGGTCTGGGGAGAAGAATACTGTCACTATAATTTTGCTTTGGCAAAATTAAGCAAACCACTACTGTGTAACTGTGAACACTCATTCAGCTTCTTTAGGTATGATTCTTCTAAAGGTTAAATTAAGATAAAGAAATAAAATGGTAAAATTAAGCATTGAGCTTTGTGAGTTTTAGGGTTTCTTCTCATTCTTTTTATCCATACCTGGGTGTTGTACCCAAAGCATCCCTTTCACTCAAGAGTATGTCCATAAAAATTGGGGAACATACCAAATATAAGGTAGAATTAAAATTTATTATTTATTTGAACTCTATACGGAAAAAAACTACTTTGTAAAAGATATTCTCTTGATACAAAAATCTAAGTTTAATCAATGCTTGATGATGTACTTCAGTGCCTGTAACTGAATCTCTGGCTGAATATAATTCTTCTTTATTCAATCCATACTCCAGGAAAATGGATAGTAAATGTAGGTAAAATATTGAATATTGTAAAATTTTTTATTTGGAAATATTTCCTCAGATTTCTCACTGTATCAATAGGTGAAGCTAAGAAAACCAGAATGTTTAACCATGATGTGCTCATTTATAAATATCTAAGTCATTAGTACACAAAAATATAAATGCATACATCTTGTTTATATTTTTATAAGTGTCTGAAGAAACAACAGATTTGTATGCTTGCAGATAAACTCAGGACATAATGCTCTTACTGATATTCTTAAAGTA
Source organism: Crocuta crocuta (assembly GCF_008692635.1). Taxonomy (NCBI): domain Eukaryota; kingdom Metazoa; phylum Chordata; class Mammalia; order Carnivora; family Hyaenidae; genus Crocuta; species Crocuta crocuta. Next base: position 14,088 of record NW_027527449.1, on the reverse strand, counting down.
AAATAGAAAAGGAGTGGATTTGTTTTTCTGAGGAATTTTTTTTTGTAATTAAAAAAAAAACCCACACGGGGCAGCTGGGTGGTTCAGTCAGTCAAGCATTCAACTTTGGCTTAGGTCATGATCTTATGGTTCCTGAGTTCACACCCATATATGGCTCTCTGCTATCAGTACTTGCTTCATATCCTTTGTCCCCTTCTCTCTCTGCCCCTCCCCCACTCGAGTGCCCTCTCCATCTCTCAAAACTAAAAAAATATAGATTTTAAAAAACCCAACATAGCATTAAATTTACCATCTTAGCCATTTTTTTTAATTTTTTTAAATGCTTTTTTTATTTATTTCTAGGAGAGAGAGAGAGAGACAGCCTGAGCAGGGGAGGGTCAGAGAGAGAGGGAGTTACAGACTGAAACAGGCTCCAGGCTCTGAGCTGGCAGTCAGCACAGACCCCGACGCGGGGCTCGAACCCACGAACCGCGAGATCATGACCTAAGCGAAAGTCGGACGCTTAACCGACTAAGCCACCCAGGTGCCCCCCATCTTAACCATTTTTAAGTGTACAAATCAGTGGTGTTAAGTATATTCACATTGCTGAATATCTCTTGGAATCAACACAATTTTTATTGAAAAATCTAGAAATAACTCTATCTTTAATAAAAACCAATTCATTCCAGACAAATCACATATATTCCTCACACAATTTTCATGTTTATCTAGATTAGAACACATAAATACGTTTCAATATTGTGTTATAGATCTTAACTCATGTGTCTGTAATTTCCTCTTGGGGCAGATAGGCAATTTCATTCTATCTGCTTCAGGCAAATAGAGAAAATGTTACCAGGGCAGATAGTGAAGCTGCATGTGCTCAAGTTGGTGGAAGTCATTGTCAAGGATGTAAATTTAAGAGCAGGTCTGCTTCAGAAACATAGTAGGTAGAAACAGTTCACCAAGAACGCTTTAGAAATGTAGTGAATAGAGGTAGGAACATAGTGTATGTATATGTGTGTGTGTATGTATATGTATATAGACAGTGTTGAATGAAAGATTTTATCTCCGGTAGTTGACCAAATCATTCCTACCTACAGATGAAACATTCTAATCCTAGGAAGCTTCATTTTTTTCCCAGTTGGTTCCTTTAAAAGCAAAATCTAATTTAGAGTCAGTGAATCATTAGTCAATAACAATTTTACCATTATCTCTGTGATCCTCAATAATTTACTTAAGCATGGGATAGCTTCAGTTTCTTCAATGAAAAAAAATTAAAAATTCCCTCTAAGAGATCTGTAGTTATGTGAAACAAGTTGTAGCATAAGTACAATATCCTAATATATACCTTGCTTCCTCTTGCTCTCTGCTTTTTTACCCATACCTGAGCATTCAATATCTGTCTGTGATCTATAATTTCAGATTCAACTGAGGACCTTGCTGGGTATATGTGCTCACTTTGAATAAAGTGGAATGAAGTCAGGAGGAATAAGAAAAAAAAATCAAAGCTCTAGGGAGATGACCTATCCCCCTCCACCCTTAGTGCTAATGTCATCCTCTATGACACAGTTCGTCTTTGTGTTAGGCTAAAAATTCACAACACCAAGATACTGACATTTTTATATTATTTAAAATGCCTAGAGACATTCAGAAAGTTTCAATTCTGAAAATTTATTCTGATATAGGTCCTTCTCTAAAACACTAAATCTTTTGCCAAGTTCATGACATTTTTACCAAGAAAAAATTCTCTGCATAAAACTCTTTTCTTTTGAGATTAATTTTGAAATTCATAATGAGTAAAGATTCATAGTTCATATTTGAAATAATATTTTATAGTTATAAATGGGACAACTCTTCAGATTTTGAAATTATTTTTAAAGAAGTAGCTATTAATATTTGGAAAATTTTTGTCTGATAAAAAGCAAATATTATTATCTTTATTTTCTCTTTATGTAGAAACAAAGGTTGGAGAGTTTTGTCTGAGGGCTTTTCATTGACAATAGAAATTGGGAATAATATTCATGACTTCTCATATACAGTTTTGAGTATTAGGCCACGGCACGCTTTCAAATGACTTGCAAGTCTCATACTACTAAAAATATTTCAAGACTTTATGAAATTCTACATTCATTGTCTCATTGATTATCCTTCATATAAAATTCCCTGTTGTTTATATAGCTTTTAGGAATATATTTTAAAAAACATTTCAGATATACAAATAAAAATTATGCATTCTTTCCGGGTGTTCTTGAATGAAGTAATGAATTTTCACTGAGGACACAAAACTTGATTTCTTAATGTTAGCTTAATGATTTTCTATTTCTGTTGCAGTTGTCGGCTTTACTTTTTTTCCTCCTATGCTCACTTGAAGTAGATAAAAAAGGTTAAGTATATTTTTTTATCTCTTGGTAACAAAATGTAATCGTGTTTATAATGTGCTAAATCAAAAAACTGTGTTTTGAGCATTTTCTCACCAACATACACAATACTAATTACTGAGTAAACTTCATTATTTATTACTTTATTTTGAATTAACTTTTGAAACTCCTTTATTCTGGAAATTTTTAAAAAATATTAGGTCCATATATTTTTAATATTAATTTCCAAATATATGTACAATAAATTTGTGTTTGTTTCATTGCCCAGTATTATATAAATTATATCTTTCAAATAACTTGTTATGTTGTTTGAACTTTGTTTAGTAAACAACTTAGCTCATGATAAAGTAATTTTATAGAATATCATGGTGATATCACATTATTATTTACAGGAAAATAGTAATATATCTCAATGAGTACTTGAAATACTTTATTTGTTATAAAAACTAAAGGTATTAAATCATGCAATTATTTTAATTTTTAAGTATATCATATTTCTATTATTCATTCCTGTGTTATTTCTGTGTACCAGGTAGGAAGATACTACTGATCTTCCTATTTCAAAGTTGAAAGGGCATCAGAATGCCGTCAGTTGCAGCTTTGAACTATTTATTGCTATTTTTGTAATGCATTAAAAAAATATGTCAAATTTTGTAACCTTGATCTTACAATCAGTGCCATATCATCTTGTATTAAAATTCCAGATGTTGTCAATTTGCAGATAACTATTTAAATATTTAGTATATTAGATTACTATACTACTAAACTGTGTCCTTATTGGAATTACAAAGAAAATGTGATTCCTTAGATTTCATTATTGAATGTTGAAAAAGGACTGATGGGTTATTAAACGATTATGTTAGTACTTCTAATTTAAATTGGTTTTTAACATATTATTATATTCTGTAGCTAAAATATTTGAGGACCAACATTCACATTATTAATTTTCTATAAAGTAGCTCCCTACATTTGGTAATGACCCAAATGAAGCAAGTTATAAGAGAAATAAAATATTTTCCAATTTCACAAACTAAAAGTGAAGGGACAACATCATTCATTGCATATTTGGTAACATCCTATCAGCATTTTGATGCCTGCCCAACCACTGTCCCTTTATGATGGATCTCTCCATGTTCATTAAAACCATAATGAAGAGCAAATCAGTAAGCAAAGCTACACTTGGCAATCAAGGAGTAAAAGTGGGGTACCTTGGGAAAAGAACTGGGTTTACGGACCTAAAAACTGCTATTTATTCTGAGCCAGGACGCATCAGATTCTAACTTTGTCATGGATTTTTTTTTAGCATAGGTAATCTCTATTGTCTGACCTTTGAAAATAAAATATATGAAGTCTACCAATGCTTCCATGCCTTTCTTTCTCAGCCATGAGCAAGAGAATTGTGGCCCTTCTCCATACAACACAAGACACACATCCACATAGTCATGTATATATATATCTCCACCTATACCTATACCATGTCCGCATAGATATAATCTGGCACTATATCTGTATGTGTATATACATTTCCTTGCCAACGTACAGACTGTTTGGCTACTCAAAACTCAAAAGGAATGGGCTTATCTGACACATTTTGTTAATCTCCTTTCTTTTCACAAGTTAAAGCAACTGAAAGCTCGATGGTGTGAAGCCAAGTGGTTAACAGAAGAAAACTGGGACTCCTTAGTTCACGGGAATTATATCCTACAAATTCTTGTTACTGGGTTGGTTTATTTGAAGACGTCTGGGGCCCTGTGGTTGTCATAAACATCTTGGGCTGTGACATCTGACCAGAGGAGATCTCCTTTGAGAACCACCTGTTAGTAGTCTGCACTGTAGAACTATGTCAACATGCCAACCATTCTTCTGCAGATTGCCCAAGCACTTCGTACTAACCTGAAAGGTATTTATTGTCCGTCCCTTGAAAGCCTGGTTAGTGAGAAATCTGGACTGGCTGCATGTCATTGCTAACAAAGAGTAAACTTTTCAATGAGAGCAGAATGATTTTCAGTGACCTTCTTAACACTGTTTCGTATTTTGCTGTCAAGACACTGTGTGGTATAAAGTACTCTTAAGATGGGACAATTTGACAATGTTCTATTTCCCCAAGAATTTAGGACCATAAAATTTAAGTGAGTGACAGACCTACTCAGTTTTAGCAACAGTAAGCTCACAAAATGTACCTCCTGCCTTTCTTTTTGAAAGATCCAGGATTTAAGCCTGACTTTTTTCTTTTCATTCCAAAATGATGCTGGGTGTGAGATTCTAAAGTGTCACCCTTTCTTTTAGATGCTGGATTTACTCAAATATTGAAGGAAGTAACTAATGTGCTATTGAATTGTTTGTAGAGTTTCTGCCTAAATATTTGGAGCATTATTAAATAACTGTTCTAGAGAGGTGTAGAAATGCCATGGCATTACCATCTAGAAAAGAAGAAAAGGAAAATGCTGGTGAGCTATGACGCTGAAGAACTGGACTGCTGGCAAAAATGGAGTTGAAGGCATATCACTCTGCCTGGGACCAGTGGGAAGAAAGAGTTCATCCATCTGAGAAAAACAGTTGTACTGGTTAGGGAATATAGATGTATGCTTTCCCATTTTTATTATGAAATTCTGAATTCAAATTAAGGATTATTCTAGTCCAATTTCAGTCCTTTTCCTCAGTAGCATTCCGAAAATATCCTGGCTATATGTGTCATTTCTCTAATTCTGTTTGTAACTTTATATAAAACTCTAGTCTGCTTGTTAGTTTGTAAAAATAATTGATTATTCTGAGTTACATGGGAACATATTCAGTCAAGAGTAGAATAATACGTACCCAGTTTTTGGAAAATAATTTTAAAACTATTACTGTACAGGAGCAAATGCGTGGCTTTATTGGTTGAATGTCCAACTTTTGGTTTTGGCTCAGGTCATGATCTCATGGTTCATGGGACTGAGCCCCACTGCATCAGGCTCTGTACTAATAGTGTGGAGCCTACCTGAGATTCTCTCTCTCTGCCCCTCTCCTGCTCATGCCTATGCTCTTTCTCAATAAATATTTAAAATTAAAAATAATAAAGGTATTACTGTACATAAAGAGTATTTTTCTTCCTAAAATAAGAAAAATGATGCTAAGGAACTAAATCCAAAGAGAAGAAAAAAATCAAGACTGAGAATTTTCTTCAACTATGAACCTAAAAGGGTGTTTTTAAAACAAATACAGAAAAGTACACAAATTAAATCTATGACACATCTCAAACTAAGCTTACAAAATAAAGAAGACTTCATCTTATAAAAATATTTTCAAAAGTTTGTATCAAAAACAGAGAAAATAGGAAGGATATAGTAGTAATTCAAAATTACAGAGCTGGACAAAATGAGAAGTTAAAATTTGCATTGATTTTCCATGTTAATTGGTAATTACTGTTTTATCTCTATTTATACTTCCTCCCTCTTGTGCCTTTTTAGGATGCAGATTCATTTCTACTGAATCTATATCCATTGCTAGATTCAAATCCCAAAGTTAAGGCTCAGTACTTTTCACACTTAATATTTTTACTGATACCTAATTCACATTTATAAGCACCAACACAGTTCTGCAATGTAGTTGTTTTATTGCTTGCTTGAATTACAG
>NW_027527449.1:0-8006 GCF_008692635.1 Crocuta crocuta | reverse complement strand
GAGGCACAGAGAGAGAGAGAGAGGGGAGGGGGGAGGGAGGGAGGGTGGGAGAGAGGGAGACGGTACAGAACATACAGGACTTGAAGTTCTCCCACTTTATGCTACTAGTAAAATATATTCATATCCTGTTGTTCCAATGTTTAAAATTCTGTTCTTTCCCTTTTCAAAAAAATATGTTTAACATTTATTTAATTTTAAAAGACACAGAGAGACAGAGCATGAGCTAGGGAAGGGCAGAGAGAGAGGGAGACACAGAATAGAAGCAGACTCCAGGCTCTGAGCTGTCAGCACAGAGCCCGATGTAGGGCTTGAACCCACAGACTGTGAGATCATGACCTGAGCCAAAGCCAGATCTTAATAGACCGAGCCCCGCCCCCAGGCGCCCCTGTTGTTGTTTCGCTTTTAATTAACCATTGTTTATTAGATTGTATACAATGTATGAGAGCCTTTCTATGGCACAGACTAGTGAATTTTGCAGGAAATAAACTTTTTTCTCCATTAGAAGATCTGGAGCTCAACGGGCTATTTTTGGTAGAAAGAGATAAAATTGATGCTGAGGAGTTCACTCTTCTGTGCCATACGCTTAATGCTGGCATCATGGATGCCTGACAAATATCACGGTTTTGTATAATCATTAAGAAATAAAAATTAATAAATTATATTGCTCAAATTACTTTTGGCTTTTTCCACTCAAAGAACACTACATGCTTGAGGTTTAAGTAACATTTTCTCATGCACCAAAACACAGATACACCTCACAAAAAATGGTGAGTAATGTTTATCTTTGCCTTGAATGCATCAATAATTCATAGGATTTACAGGATTCATTAATCTCTATTGGCATGTTACGAAAATACATGTACTCTTTTAGATGGCAATGAAAGAAACTTGCATAGTTGAATCAAACAAACAATGACCAAAAAAACCCCAAAAAACCCTGAAGTACAATTACAATCCAAGTACAATCCCAACTCCTTCTCTACTTTATTTTTCTTCAATAACTGTCTTATTAACTAACACACTATATACTTTATTTATTGTATTTGTTATTCATCGCATCAAAGTAGAATGTGAGCCCCAACTGGAAAGGGGATTCTGTCTGTTTTGTTCACTGCTACTATCTCTGATGTCTATAACAGTTCTTGGCACACAATGGACGCTTAAAGCAAATTTTTTGAATGTATGAGTAAATATATACTTCTCTTTTTAATGGTTATTTTTGAGACAGAGAAAGACAGAGTGCAAGCAGGGGAGGGGTAGAAAGATGGAGACACAGAATCCGAAGCAGACTCCAGACTCTGAGCTGTTAACAAGGAGCCCGATGCAGGGCTTGAACCCATGAACCATGAGATCATGACCTGAGCCGAAGTCAGATGCTTAACCGACTGAGCCACCCAGGTGCCCCAAACACATACTTCTTTACAGTATTTCCTTCTACTTAGATACTAGGAACTACCATAAGTATTCACAATTAGTGATTTATGGTAATTAGCTTCATCAGGATTTAATGTGTAAAACCTTCAGCTGTGGTTTGTGATATAAAGATATATAAACAGATGTCCTTTTTCACAAGAAAGTATAACATAGAGTTATACCACAGAATTACATGACAGGAAGTAACACTGGTGAAATGTAAATGTTATAGAATAACTGCAAAAAAAGAAATTTCTTTTTTTTAATTTATTTTTATTTTTTTAAATGTTTTATTTATTTCTAGGAGAGAGAGAGAGACAGCGTGAGCAGGGGAGGGTCAGAGAGAGAGGGAGTCACAGACTCTGAGCTGGCAGTCAGCACAGAGCCCAACGCGGGGCTCGAACCCACGAACCGCGAGATCATGACCCAAGCGAAAGTCGGACGCTTAACTGACTAAGCCACCCAGGCGCCCCAAAAAAAGGAATTTCTAAAGGATGGGCAGACTTGCAAGGTCCAGAACTAATAACAGGTTTTTTTGTTTGTTTGTTTGTTTGTTTGTTTTTATTTTTTAAATGTTTCTTCTACTGATTCTTTCTTGCAAGAAATGATGCTGTAAGGACATCATTTCTAGCTCAGTCAACCATCTCTTACTTTCCCTCCTGCTTTGTGAACACAGATAGCTTCTTGACCCAATCCCCTGCTGCTTTCTCAGCAACAAGTAAGAATGGTTTGTATATGTTTCCTATATTGTTGTGTGGAAACAGTCTGCATGTATAAATTGCTTGAGACCTTCCATTTCTTTGTGGAGAAATTGCTTCTAAGTCAGAATTCTTTTCTTCTATTCAGCTGCTTGTGAATGAAGCAGTAAAATTAAATAGAGATCACAGCATCACCAACATGTAATAAAATCAGGATACAGAGCATCCAAGTTTTTGGGGTCTGTGGTGAGTCACTGAAGTGTGTATTGGGAACACTAAAAATGGGATAATTTAACAGATCTGAAGTTACATGGCCACCAGGTTTCAGGGTGGTGATGTTCAATTGCATCTTCTTAGCATTGTTCTTCATATTTGTTTCCAATCATTAACACCTTATAAGTGTTGTGTGTAACAGGGTGCTATTATATATTTTCTTTGTCTTCAGAAATGTTTGAAAATGTATATTATGTTGAAAAGTGTTGAGTTTCAAGTATTTAGTTTAAGTACTACCCAGTTGTTTGTTTTCTCTTTGCTAACTAAATCAACTCACTCACAGTTTTCTGTGTGAATTCAATACATACTAACTAGGTAATGAATTCTATCTATATGGCCACAGAGAGAGAAAATAACCTTAGGAATATGTACCAATATGAAAATCACAGGGTGATGGGAGCAGAAATGACTGAGTTATAATTTCAGGTGTGGAGGTCAAGTCAGATAAAGCCCTTCGGGTGGTAAGATGGGTGATGTATGGCAACACTTGAATGGCAATCTTTTTTTCTTTTTTTATGTTTTATTTATTTCTAAGAGAGAGAGAGACTGCGTAAGCAGGGGAGGGTCAGAGAGAGAGGGAGACACAGAATCCGAAACAGGCTCCAGGCTCTGAGCTGGCCGTCAGCACAGAGCCCGTCGCTGGGCTCGAACCCACTAACCGTGAGATCATGACCTGAGCCGAAGTTGGACGCTCAACCGACTGAGCCACCCAGACACCCCTTGAATGACAATCTTAAGCCAGACTTTTGATGATCTAGGAGTGCTTTCTAGGCAGAGAGTCCTATGGCAGGAATGAGCTCATGACCACTGGATAATGGAGGGAAGGCTGATATAGCTATAAAGTGGTAAGCAAGGTGTTCAGAAGTGAGAGTGACAGAAGATTGGATGGAAAGGCAAGGTCCAGATGATGTAGGGCATTGCGGTTTCAATTTTTTTTTAAAGTTCAATCCTAGAGAATTATTTTACAGTCCTTTCTTGATACAGTCCTATCATGGTGTAACCATAACTTGTATTTGGAATGACTAGGATTTATCTAATCTCAAAGTCCTCCTTATTTTAGTTAAGGAGATTATTTGGAATAATAACTGTTCTTGATAATAAGATTCATAGGGATCTCAAGTCAGAAGCAGACTTTAAATTTGTGATACATCAGTGCCCATGAGATCATAGAATCAAACACACACTTAAACACACACACACACACACACACACACACACACGATACCCATAGACATCTCTCCTCAGGTAGAATTAAGCCAAATATCACAAGTAGTCTCCACTAGTCTTATTTGACAATATTAAAACAACAACAACAACAAAAACACTGCAGTGAGGAGAGCAGCTTAGGCTATAGATAGATACACGATTACACAGATATATAGGTCTGATACATTCACTGAGTTAACTGAGCTCAGAATTTAGACATAAGATACATACTGACTGGTACCTCCCTTGACTATGTTTCTTTGGACATTCTGGGCAGACTAAAATTACCAGGGGGCTTGAGAGTCATAAGCTTTATAGGGCAACTTACTTGATCTCTAAAATAATGGGCAAGATAGATAATATCATTCTTAATTACTGCCTACTTGAATTAAAAGGAGGAGGAGGAGTACAAGATGATGATGATGACTTCTATATAACAGAATGAAGCAATTTCTCTATAACTGAATCAGAGATTTTATAATCTGAATGTGACTTAGTCTCTATAACATTTTAATTCTTTCTTAAAATGTTTATTTTTCATATTTTTACATTTTCCCAACAAAAAAAATTTCATTGGGAACTCCTAACATGTTAAATAGTTTCTGAAAAATTCTAACATTTTCAATGCTCTGATATGCATACAGATCCAGTCTACCACTTCAAAAATAAAGAAAAATGTTAAATTAAATAAATCTGAAAAGTTTCATAAAACTTCAGATCAGCCAGGTAAAATAAGAATAGTAGTGGATGGAAAAAGACAGACAGGATGTCAGTACCCAGACTGGGTGATAAATATATTGGTCCAGATGGCTTGCTTTGGACTCAGAGAACACCAAATTGTAGACTGGAATAAAATGAAATTATACCAGTCAAAAATATGAGCACGGCAACTAGCATATAGTAAGATATCAAAACTGATATTTATTACTGTTTCAGCATTCAGACATTTATCACGCCTTGAGTATAACGTGTATGCACATTGTAATGCAAACTTTAATCAATAAATTATGTAAAGAAGATTACAAAGTATTTATGTTTAGCCAATTCCACATTATTCATGGTTATCTATAACACATTGTTACAAGAACCTAAAGTCCTATTCCAAGTATTTTGTTTTATTTGAGACATGAATATCACTCTGTATAAACTTATGGTTGAAGTTCATATTAAACCTTTCCAGTTTTTGTTTATAAATGTATGTTATTTTAGGTGTAAATTTACATGTAGATTGAAGCAAAATTAAAACTTCTCTGAAAGAGAAATCTCCAACCATAATGTAATGTTTACCTTCTATATTGAATTTAAGCCTAGACAAATTGAAACGAACAACTCTTTCTTAATTGTACATTATAAAATCTCTTAAAAGGATTCACGACAAGCACTTAGCTAATCTAAATTCATTTGTATTTGGCCAAATGGAACATACTTAAAGTGTGTCTGGTCTGTTCTTTTTAAATTATATGAGTCAACCTTATAGTACAACATATGTGTTTTCATGTATAATATGTATTTTGTGATCTACATCTACATGTATTTTGACATTTTTTGGGGAGAGAGGTATTTTACTTTTCTTGTTTCTGTTATGTATTAATTAAACTGGATGACTCTTGAGAAGTTTTTCATGTCCTGATAAAGGAAATAATCACTTAACCAATTTTTATTCTAGAAAAATGTATCAAATGGAAGAAAACATATAGGTATTGCTATTTGGGGGGTTATATATTCACTCAATGTGTGCATTTCTGGACATCAACACAATGATAAGAAAATAATACTGACTTAACTCACTTTCCTCATCTACCTCTCCTTGTATTTTAAATGTAGGTAAGGAAAAAAAGTGCTATTTAATTGATAAAGGCCCCATGAATGCTTCTTTTTACTAACGTGTCTTTTCATAATTAAAATTTAAAATTATTTACCTCATATGTATTCATATGAGCACAGAATGTTATAAAGATACTAACATTTGATATTTGGAAAATAAATAATGTAAAATTTGTTTCATCCAATTTATATTAATTATGACATGTTCATAATGCATTGTACTTGAAGGAACTTACTTTGACCACTTGGGATAAAGCACGTAATATACATTTATTCCCAGAAGAATAAAGTGTGAGAAACACTGGGACACCAGGTTTTTCTTATAGGCCCTTTAATATCAGAATACCATAGTCAGACTGTACTGTGTGGACAGTGAAAAACTGTCAAAATATATAGGGGCAAAGTGGTACCAAGCACAAAAAAATACATAAGTAAGAATAGAGAAAATAACATTTGTGTTATAAGAATATTAGTCTAGCCTTTCCATTGAATAAAGAGTAGCAAAAGATGAGAAAGGGAAAGAAAAAAAGCGGGGGGGGGGGAAGACCAGAAAAATTAACTAGAAATGTCTTGGGTTTTAGGCAATTTGTGTTGCAAGTTATGAGAATTACTAAAAACAGTAATAAGCAGGCAATTGAAAATAGGTTGGAGACAAAACCACTGGCTGGGGGCCATAAATATAGACTGAAAAGCCATCTAGCCATATATGGAAGAGAAATAGAGAAATTATGAGAAGAAAGATAATCACTGCAGTTTAATATGGAGGGAAAACATGAACAAGAACAAAATGTGAAGACACTATAATGGAAGGGGAAAATGAAGGAAGAAATGGAACCAAAGGAAATAGCAATAGAGCAACCAGGGTCTACCAGGAGTCCCAAAAGAGGAAAATAAGATGAAGTCCAAGGAACAAGAGTCACCAGGCTTTAATGAACTTTTCTATCTTGTTAAAGGATGATATATATTCAATGGCATTTTCCAAATTATTTTTGACAGCAAAATGTCTCTAAATGTGTTATTCTGACCTAGTATTTGTAAACTATAGAAACTGTTTATAATTCCAAAACCTACTAGAGGATTATTAAATTTGGAATTTTAGCTAATTATCAGGATGTTTTTCAAGCCATTATTAATTAAAGATGCAAATACTAGAAACAAAACCAAACTACCTTCAATTATAAGCAGTAAAGCCTAAATCTATTTGTCATATCATAACACCCTTAATAAATGGATATACCTCTCATCCAACCAGATTTCTGTGTGTTCACATAATCTCCTTTTTACAACTCCAACCAAAAGACAACTTCTTATTTTTGATATCCATACATCAAACCTACTATAACAACTATCACAAACACTGTAGTTCAAAAGAAGACATTTATTATATCTTACAGTTTTGCAGGTCATAAATTTGGACAAGGTTGCCTGAGCAAATATCCTATTCCAAGCTATGTTAACATGTGTTATCTGATAGCATTCAGCTGACTGATCACTTAGTCTGAATGATCCAATATGGCTTCTGCTCTCTTTGTGAGGATGGGTAGAAAGCTTGGCTTAAATGGGGTACTGTCAACTGGGTGTGTACAGGTGGAATATCTATGTAGTTTGGACTTCCTCACAGAATGGTGGCCTTAGGGTGGTTGGCCTTTTTTATTTTAATGTTCATTTATTTTCTGAGAGTGCACATCCATGTGTACACACAAGCGGGAGAGGTCAGAGAGAGGGAGACAGAATCTGAAGCAGGCTCCAGGCTCTGAGCTGTCAGCACAGAGCCTGACACAGTGCTTGAACTCATGAAGTTCAACTGATTGCTCAACTGACTGAGCTGTCCAGGTGTCCCAGGGTCTTTTGCCATTTTAAATAAATTTAGGGTTGTTTATCCTAATTCTGTGAAATATACTATCGGCATTTTGATAGGGATTGCACTGAACCTGTAGATTACTTTGAATAGTATGGACATTTTAACAGTCTTAATTTGTCCAGTCCACAATATAGTATGTATTTCCATTTATTTGTTTCATCTTCGTTTTTGTCCACCAGTGTCTTATATTTTTCAGAGTTCAGATCTTTCAACTCCTTGGTTAGATATTTTACTAAATATTTTATTATTTTTGATGCAGTGGTAAATGGGATTGTTTCTATAATTTCTGCTACTTTGTTCATAGTGTAGAGAAATATCTGGGTATTAATTTTATATTCTGTGACTTTACTGAATTCATTTATTAATTGTAACAGTTTTTTGGTGGAGTCTTTAGAATTTTCTATACAGTTGTCCCTTGAACTATGTGGGGTTTAGGGGCACCAATCCCAGTATAGCTGAAAATTTACATGTAACTTTTGACCCCCCCAAACCTAACTATTAGATGTTTTGTATATTGCATATATTATATACTGTGATTTTATAATAAAGTAAACCAGAGAAAAGAAAATGTTATTAAGAAATTCATAAGGAAGAAAAATACATTTACAGTACTATACTTCATTTATTGCAAAAAAATTACATATAAGTGAACATATGTGATTCAAACCTGTGTTTGGGGGCCAACTATATATAGTATCATGTCATCTGCAAATAGTGAAAGTTTTAATTCT
>NW_027527448.1:0-228 GCF_008692635.1 Crocuta crocuta | reverse complement strand
TTTAGAGGACTTTGTATCTGTGTTCATCAGGGATATTGGCCTGTAATTTTTTCCTCTCTTTTTCCTGTCTCTTTTCCTTTCTGTTCTTTTCTGTTTCCTTTCCTTTCCTTTCCTTCCCTTCCCTTCCCTTCCCTTCCCTTCCCTTCCCTTCCCTTCCCTTTCCCTTTCCCTTTTCCTTTTCCTTCTCTCTCTCTCTCTGTCTCTCTCTCTGTCTCTCTGTCTCTCTCT
>NW_027527447.1:981-1179 GCF_008692635.1 Crocuta crocuta | reverse complement strand
CTATTTCTCTTCTTCTACTGGCTTTAGGGCATTCTTGTTGCTCTGTCTCTAGTTCCGTTAGGTGAGCTTTTAGATTTTGCACATGCGCTTTTTCTAATCTCTTGAAATAGGCCTGGAGAGCAATGTACTTTCCTCTTAGGACTGCCTTTGCCGCATCCCATAGATTTTGGATTGCTGTGTTTTCATTTTCATTTGTTT
>NW_027527447.1:0-255 GCF_008692635.1 Crocuta crocuta | reverse complement strand
TTTTTTTTTAATCCATTCTGCTACCCTATGTCTTTTGATTGGAGCATTCAGCCCTTTTACATTCAGTGTTATTATTGAAATATGAGGGTTTAGAGTCTTTGTATTTTTTATAGGATTCATGCTTGTGGTGTTGTCTCTGGTATCTTTGTTCCTTGCAACCTTTCCTTCAGAGCATCCCCCTCAGGATATCTTGTAGGGCTCGCTTAGTGATGACAAATTCTTTCATTTTCTGTTTATTTGGAAAGGTTTTTATCT
>NW_027527446.1:9214-15686 GCF_008692635.1 Crocuta crocuta | reverse complement strand
TGGGCATGGAGGAGGGCACTTGTGGGGAAGAGCACAGGGTGTTATGTGGAAACTAATTTGACAATAAACTTGAAAAAAAAAGCTCAACATAAAAAAAATAAAAATAAAATAAAATGAGTCTTGTAGGCAGCATATAGATGGATTTTGTTGTTTTTTCCCCCCTCCATTCTGTTACTCTATGTCTTTTGATTGGAGCACTTAGTCCATTTACATTCAGAGTGAGTATTGAACGATATTGATTTACTACTATTGTGTTGTCTGCAGTGTTGGTATTTCCAGTGATGTTCTCTGGTCATTTCTGGTCTTTGTTGCATTCGGTCTGTTGTTTTCTTGCTTGTTTGTTTATTTGTTTGTTTTTTCTCCACTCATAGGGTTCCCCTTCAAATTTCTTGCCGGGCTGCATTAGTGGTCATGAATCCCTTTAGTTTCTGTTTGTCTGGGGAAGTCTTTATCTCTCCTTCTATTCTGAATGACAGTCTTGCTGGATAAAGACTTCTTGGATGCATATTTTTCTCATTCATCATGTTGAATATTTCCTGCCACTCTTTTCTGGCCTGCAATGTTTCTGTGGACAGATCTGCTGCAAGCCTGATCTGTATTCCCTTGTAGGTTAAGGATATATTCAGAGCATTTCATCTTAAAGCACATTCTTCTCAAGTGCACATGAAACATTCTCCAGAATAGATCACATTGGGTCACAAAACAGCCATTAAGAAGTACAAAAGATCAAGATCATTCCATGCCTCTTTTCAGATAACAATGGTATGAAACTTACATTCAACCACAAGAAAAATTTGGAAAGCCTTCAAATACATGGAGGTTAAAAAACATTGTACTAAAGACTGAATGGGTTAACCAGGAAATTTTTAAAAATACATGGAAGCCAATGAAAATTAAAACTCAACAGTCCAAAACCTTTGGAATGCATCAAAGTCAGTCCAAAGGGGAAAGTTTATTGCAAGTCAGGCCTATCTCAATAAGCAAGAAAGGTCCCGAATACACAACCTAAACTTATACTTAACAGAGCTAGAAAAAGAACCATAAATAAAGCCTGAAGTCACCAAAAGGGAAACAATAATGATTAGAGCATAAATGATATAGAAACAACAACAGCAACAAAGAAAACAGTAGAACAGATTAATGAAACAGGTTCTTTGAAAGCATTACTAAAATTGATAAACCCCTAGCCATACTTATAAAAAAAAAAGGAGCAATGACCCAAATAGATAAAATAGGGAATGAAAGAAGAGAGATCACAACTAACATCACAGAAATACAAACAGTTGTAAAAGAATACTGTGAAAACCTGACAATCTGGAAGAAATGAACGGATTTCTAGAAACAAACCAGAAATTCAAATAGGAAGAAATTTAAACATACTCATACCAGGCAAAGAAATTGAATCAGTAATAAAAAAATCTTCCAACAAATAAGGGCACCTGAGTGGTTCAGTCTGTTAATGTCTGACTCTTTAAAAAAAATTTTTAATATTTATTTTTGAGAGAGAGAGAGGCAGAACATGAGCAGGGGAGGGGCAGAGAAAGGGAGATACAGAATCTGAAGCAGGTTCCAGGGTCTGAGCTGTCAGCAGAGAGTCTAACACGGGACTCAAACTCACAGACTGCGAGATCATGACCTGAGCCGAAGTTGCATGCTTAACTGACTGAGCCACCCAGATGCCCCTAGCGTCTGTTGATTTCAGCTCACGTCATGATCTCATCATTCATGGGTTTCAGCCTCCATTTAGGCTCTGTTGTGACAGTGTGGAGCCTGCTTGGAATCTCTCTCTCTCTCTCTCTCTCTCTCTCTCTCTCTCTCTCTCTCTCTCTTTTAAGGGTTACAGTCTGATTTTAATGATTGTCAGTCTTAAGGGGAAGCCATCACCTCCTCCACGTGAGCCTTGACAGAAATCCTGTGTGCGTGGCCCAGCCACCTCGGACTTCTCCTTGCCCTAGAGTTCCCGTGTGTTCTTCCCAAACTAGTTTCTTGGCTCTTTCTCACCGTCTTCCGCCATTGCCGCGTCAGCCTCAAACCCACACGGGATGCTCTCTGCGGAGTGCTGGCCTGAGTTTATTTCACGTCCTCGCGTTCTAGCTAATGCTACACAGTCACAGTATTGTCTGAGGAGGAAGGCAGAAGCTGGAGGTAGAATCTGCTACCTCAGTGTTTTGGTTGTTTAAAAAATGTTAAGCCCTGCTCCCCTCCATTTTCCCTCTTCTACTCAAGTTCTGACTGGCCTGTCGCAGCCTGTGAGAGGCAGGAGTTCAGGGTGTCATAGGCTTCTCTGGCGCCTGTTTGTGAGCCAAATAGAGGAACAGGATGCTGGAGAGGGCACTGACCAGGAAGATCACATCGAATCAACGGTGACAGAAGTTGAACTGGAGCTCCCCCAGGACCTCGATGATGATGGTACGATACTCTAGAGACATGCTCATTTGAATCAGCAGCACGGAGGAGACGAAGTACACGTCCATTATCTGTGCTAACAGCAGGACAATGACGTTGGAGGACTTGCTGCTAGAGATTTCTCTCTTCCTCTCCATCTACTCCTCTCCAACACATTCTCTCTCTCTCTCTCTCTCAAAATAAATAAGTAAATTTAATTTAAAAATAATCTCCCAACAATCAAGAGTCCTGAGCCAGATGACTTCCCAGGGGATTTCTACCTGACATTTAAAAAAGAGTTAATACCTATTATTCTCAAACTGTTCCAGAAAGAAAGAAAGAAAGAAAGAAAGAAAGAAAGAAAGAAAGAAAGAAAGAAAGAAAGAAAGAAAGAAAGAAAAAGAAAGAAAGAAAGAAAGAAAGNCTCTCTCTCTCTCTCTCAAAATAAATAAGTAAATTTAATTTAAAAATAATCTCCCAACAATCAAGAGTCCTGAGCCAGATGACTTCCCAGGGGATTTCTACCTGACATTTAAAAAAGAGTTAATACCTATTATTCTCAAACTGTTCCAGAAAGAAAGAAAGAAAGAAAGAAAGAAAGAAAGAAAGAAAGAAAGAAAGAAAGAAAGAAAGAAAGAAAGAAAAAGAAAGAAAGAAAGAAAGAAAGAAAGAAAGAAAGAAAGAAAGAAAGAAAGAAAGAAAGAAATAGAATGAAAGTTTCCATCATTCTCTGAAGCCAGCATTACTTTGATTTCAAAACAAAACAAAGACCTCACTAATAAGGAAAATTACAGGCCAATATCTCTGAAGCCATCATTACTTTGATTTCAAAACAAAACAAAGACCTCACTAATAAGGAAAATTACAGGCCAATATCTCTGATGAACTTGGAAGCAAAAATTCTCAACACGATACTAGCCTATCAAATTCAACAGAACATTAAAAGAATTATTCACCACGATCAAGTGAGATTTATTCCTGAGCTGCAGGTCTGTTTTAATATTTGGAAATAAATCAAAGTGATACATCACGTTAATAAAAGAAAGAACCATATGATCCTGTAAATAGATGCATGAGAAGCATTTCACAAAATACAGCATCCATTCTTGATAAAACCCTTCAAGGAAGTAGAGATAGAAGGAACATACATTAACATCATAAGGGCCATATATGAAAGACTCACAGCAAATATTATTCTTAATAGGGAAAAACTAGAGCTTTTCCCCTTAGGTTAGGAATGAGGCATGGATGTCCACTCTCACTCACCATTACTATTTAACATACTATGGAAGACTTAGCCTCAGCAATCAGACAACATACAGAAATAAAGAGCATACAAATTGGCAAGGAAGAAGTCAAACATTCTCTATTCTCAGATGGCATGATACTCTATGTAGAAAACCCAAAGGATTCCACAAAAAAATTGCTAGAACTAATACATGAATTCAGCTCAGTTGAAGGATATAAATTCAACATGCAGAAATTTGTTGTATTTCTATACACCAACAATGAAGGAGCAGAAAAAGAAAGCAAAGAATGGAGCCCATTTGCAATTGCACCAAAAACCGTAAGATACCTAGGAATAAACCTAAGTAATGAGGTAAAAGATCGGCACTTTGAAAACCATAGAACACTTATGAAAGTAACTGAGCAAAACACAAAGAAATGGAAAAGCATTCCATGCTCATTGATTGGAAGAACAAACATTAATTAAATGATTATACTTCCCAAAGCAATCTACACATTTACTCAAAATCCTTAACTAAATACCACCAGCATTGTTTTGCAGAGGTAAAAGAGACAATCCTAAAATTTGTATGGAACCAGAAAAAACCCCGAACAGCCAAAGCAATCCTGAAAAAGAAACAAAACTAGAGGCATCACAATTCTGGATTTCAAGCTATATTATAAAGCTATAGTCATCAAGACAGTATGGTACTGGCACAAAACAGACAAACAGATCAAGGGAACAAAACATAAAACTCAGAAATGGATCCATGACTATATGGTCAATTCATCTTTGACAAACAGGAAAGAATATACATTGGAAAAGAAAAAGTTTATTAAATAAATGGTACTGGGAAAACTGGACAGCAACATACAGAAGAATGAAACTGCACCACATCATTACACCATACACAAACACAAATTCAGAATGGGTGAGGGGTGCCTGTGTGGCTCAGTTCATTAGGCGTCTGAGTTTGGCTCAGGTCATGATCTCATGGCTTGTGAGTTTGAGCCCTGTGTCGGGCTCTGTGCTGGTGGCTCGGAGCCTGGAGCCTACTTTAGATTCTGTGTCTCCCTTTATCTCTGCTTTTTTCCCACTCACACTCTGCCTCTTTCTCTCAAAAAATACTTAAACGTTGGGAAAAAAAAACAGAATGGGTGAAAGACCTAAATGAGAGATAGGAAATGATCAAACTCCCTAGAGAAGACCACAGGTCACAGAAGATCACCTCTTTGTCCTCAGCCAAAGCAAGTCCTTACTAAATATGTCGTTGAAAGCAAGGGAAAAAAAAAAAACAAACCAAACATGAACTATTGAGAGTTCATCAAGATAAAAGAGCTTCTGCACAGTGAAGATAACAATCACGAAAATTAAAAGGCAGCCTATGGAATGGGTAAAGATATTTGCAAATTACATATCTGTTAAAGAGTTAGTTTCAAAATCTATAAAGAACTTATCAAATTCAATAGCCAAAACCAAAACAACCCAGTTAATAAATGGGTAGAAGATATGAATATACACTTCCAAAGGAAACATTCAGATGGTTAACAGACACATGAAATGATACTCAGCATCACTCATCAACAGGGAAATACGGATCAAAATCGTAAAATACCTGTCAGAATGGCTAAAATTAACAACACAAGAAACAACAGGTGTTGGCAAGGATGTAAGAAAAGGGGGACCCTCCTGCACTGTTGGTGGGAATGAAAATTCATGCAGCCACTCTGGACAATAGTAGAAGTTTCCTCAAAACAACTATAAATAGAACTACCCAATTATTCAGCAATATTCCTATTAGATATTTACCCAAGGGATACAAAAATACAGATTGAAAGGGGTACATCCCAATGTTTATACCAAAATTATCAACAATAGTCAAACGATGGAGAGATTCCAAATTCTCATTGAGTGATTAATGGATAAAGAAGATGTGTTATGTATATCATGGAATATTACTCAGCCATCAAAAATGAAATCTTGCCATCCACAATGTGGATGAAGCTAGAATGTATCGTGGTAAGTAAAATTGGTCAATGAGAGGAAGACAAATATTGTATGATTTCACTCATATGTAGAATTCAGGAAATAATACAGATGAAGATATGGGAAGGGTGGGAAAAAAAGAGAGGGAAATAAAACACAAGAAACTTTTAGAGAATAAACTGAGGGTTGACAGAGGGATGTGGGTGGGATATGGGCTAGGTGGATGATGAGTATTAAGAAGGGAATTTATTTTAGTGTTTCAAATAGTTAATTAATTAATCAATTAAATTTAAACTCAAGTTGGTTAACACATAGTGTAATAATAGTTTTAAGAGTAGAATTTAGTGATTCTTCACTTACATATAACACCAAGTGCTCATCCCAAGTGCCTTCCTTAATGCCCATTATCAATTTAGCCCATCCCCCTATGTAAGCCCCCTCCATCAATCCTCAGAGTTTCTTAAGGTTTGCTTCCCTGGTTGTTTTCATCTTATTTTTTTTTATTTTTTTAAATGTTTTATTGATTTCTAGGAGAGAAAGAGACAGCATGAGCAGGGGAGGGTCAGAGAGAGAGGGAGTGACAGACTCTGAAACAGGCTCCAGGTTCTGAGCTGACAGTCAGCACAGAGCCTGACGCGGGGCTCGAACCCACGAACCGCGAGATCATGACCTTAGCGAAAGTCGGACGCTTAACCGACTAAGCCACCCGGGCACCCCTGTTTTCATCTTATTTTAAGGAGGGAACTTGTGATGAGCAATGTGTGTTGTATGTAAGTGATGAATCAGTGAATTCTACTCAAAAATACAATATTGCACTCTAAGTTAACTAAAATTTAAATTAAAAACCAAAAGAACTTGAGGATGGGTACATAA
>NW_027527446.1:8706-8946 GCF_008692635.1 Crocuta crocuta | reverse complement strand
ATGGGGAAATAAGAATTGTTCATATTATTCTTTCAGCGAATATGCATGGAATTTTTAACTGTAAAATCATCTGGGAAAACTTTAAGTAACAATAACTAGTTACAAATATTTTTTCCTAGTTCTTCCCATATTGCCTCATTGGGAACTCTAGTAAACTGAAATGACTCTTCAAAAGACTTAAGAATTTTTCAAGAAGTTCTCCTATATCTTGTAACATACATTTTTTCATAACTACATGCC
>NW_027527446.1:8366-8565 GCF_008692635.1 Crocuta crocuta | reverse complement strand
TCTCTCTTGTTTCATGTAAGACAGGCAAAGTTTCTAGAGAAATCTCTAAGTCCGCTTTTGGTAAGACTTAGGAATGAATTCTCATAGACTAAGTTTATGTGAGTGGCATACTGTACTCAGAATCTTTCTTCTAAACACCGAACCATTATTCTTGATTCTCCCATCCTTTAAAATAACTATTCCCCTAGAAGACTCCTTA
>NW_027527446.1:5051-8360 GCF_008692635.1 Crocuta crocuta | reverse complement strand
ATCCCATGGAGTTGAGGGGCCATACTAATGGCATTTAAATTCTATTTGATTTCTGAATTTAATGTACCGGGAATCTCTGTAGTTTCATAACAGTTGTTCTTGATAGATGTTAATAGCGCCACTGTACTAATAAAGAAAATAAGGCTTGGGTTTTGAGGATCTTCCAGTTAGTGAGCACGTGGAGACATGGGGAGAGTGGAGGCCAGGAGGGGGTAGGGAACCTGCCCGCCCTACCCCCAGACCTCCTCCTTTGTACCCTTCTGTCTGGCTGTTCCCGGCTCACATCCTTTATTGATCAATCAGTGATCTGTGGCCATCCAAGATGCCAGCATAGGAATATCCTGAATTCACCTCCTCCTGTGGACATATCAATTATACAGCTACATATGAAAGATTCCCTCTGAAAAAGACCTGGAAACCATCAGAAGAACTTCTTTGCAACAAAAACATAAAAGGGCCACATTGAGACAGGGCTACTCAAGAAACAAGCAAAAATACAAATGGTGGAGAGTCCCAAATACCACTACGAGTAGGGAAATGAAATAATCAAAGTATCAACAAGAGAGACTAAGAGACACCATTCAAAGAACACTTCCTGAATGGACAGGCACTGGACAGTCAATGAGCCTTCTTTAATATATCAGTACTTGCAGGTGCAGAGTGCATACCAAGCATTTAAAACTTACAACAGACAGAAAGCTAGCCAAAATGATGAAACGGAAGAACTATCCCCTAAAGATAGTCCAGGAAGAAATGACAGCTAAAGAAATGCTCAAAACAAATATAAGCAACATAACTGAAAAAGAATTCAGAACAATAGTCATAAAATTAAATGCTGGGATTGAAAAAGGCAAGGAAGACATCAGAGAAGCTATTGCTACAAAGACTGTTGAGCTGAAAAATAGTTGTGATAAATTAAAAAATGCTATAAACAACATGCCTAATAAAATGGAGATATACCAATGAACGGATTGAAGAGGCAGAGAGGAGAACAGGTGAATTAGAAGACGCAATTATAGAAAAAGAGAAGGCCGAGAAAAAGAGAGATAAACTGACCCAGAAGCACGAAAGGAGAGTTCAAGAGCTGAGTGACACCATCAAAGGGAACAATACCTGTATCATAGGAATTCCAGAAGAGGAAAAGAGAGGGAAAGGTGCTGAAGGAGTCCTGGAGCAAATTATAGCACAGAACTTCCCCAATCAGGGGAAGGAAACAGACATTGAAATCCAAGAGGTACAGAGGACTCTCCTCAGACATAACTTGAATTGATTTCTGCATGACATATCATAGTGAAACTGGCAAAATATAAGGACAAAGAGAGAATTCTGAAAGCAGCTAGGGATAAAAGGGCACTGACATACAAATGGAGACCTATCAGAGTAGTGACAGACCTATCTACTGGCAGGTCAGAAAAGAATGGCAGGAAATCTTCAATGTGATGAACAGGAAAAAAATAGGCAGCCAAGAATCCTCTATCCAGCAAACCTGTCACTCAGAATAGAAGGAGAGATAAAAGTCTTCCAAAATAAACAAAAATTGAAAGAATTTGTCACCAGTATACCAGCCCTACAAGAAATCCTGAGGGGGACTCTATGAGAGAAAGATTTCAGAAAACACAAGGTACAAGAGATACCACTACAAACATGAATCCTACAAAGAACACAATAACTCTAAACCCATATTTTGCAATAATAACACTGAATGTAAATGGACTAAATGTTCCAATCAAAAGACATAGGATAGGGGCGCCTGGGTGGCTCAGTCGGTTAAGCATCCGACTTCAGCTCAGGTCATGATCTAGCGGTTTGTGGTTTCTGGCCCTGTGTCGGCTCTGTGCTGACACCTAGCTCAGAGCCAGAAGCCTGCTGCAGACTTTGTGTCTCTTTCTCTCTCTCTGACCGTCCCCTGCTCGCTCGCTCACTCTCTCTCTCTCTCTCTGAGAAATAAATTTAAAAAACATTAAATTAAAAAAAAAAAACCACCATAGAAGCTATCTATGAGAATCCCTCAGCTAACCTCATCCTAATGGGTAAACACTGAGAGTCTTCCCCATGAATTCAGGAACACGACAGGGATGTCCACTCTCACCCCTGTTGTTTAACATAGTGTTGGAAGTCTATGCATCAGCAATCAGACAATAAAAGGAAATAAAAGGCATCAGAATTGGCAAAGAAGAAGTCAAACTTTCACTTTTTACCAACAACATGACACTTTACATGGAAAACTCGACAAAATCCACCAGAAGCCTACTAGAACTGACACATGAGTTCAGCAAAGTTTCAGGTTACAAAATCAATGTACAGAAATTGGTTGAATATTTATACACCAGTAAAGAAGCAACAGAAAGAGAAATCAAGAAACTGATCCCTTTCACAATTGCACAAAAAACATAAAGTACCTAGGAATAAACCTAACCAAGGATATAAGAGGTCTGTATGATGAAAAGTATAGAAAACTTATGAAGGAAATTGAAGAAAACACAAAAAAATGGAAAAATATTTCATGCTCATGGATCGGAAGAATAAATATTGTCAAAATGTCATTACTCCCCAAAGCAATCTACATATTCATGGAAATCCCAATCAAAATTGCACCAGCATTCTTCTCAAAGCTAGAATAAACTATCTTAAAATTTGTATGGAACCACAAAAGTCCCTGAAAAACCAAAGTAATATTGAAGAAGAAAACCACAATGGAGGCATCACAATCCCAGAATTTAGCCTCTTCTACAAAGCTGTCATCATCAAAACAGTATGGTATTGGCACAAAAACCGACACATAGACCAATGGACTACAATAGACAACTCAGAATTGAACTCACAAATGCATGCCCAATTAATNAACAAACAATAAAACTATAAGGCAACAGGGGGAATGGGAAAAGAGAGTGGCAAATGATATATCAGATAAAGGGCCAGTATCCAAAATCTATAAGGAACACACCAAACTCCACACCCGAAAAACAAATAATCTAATGAAGAAATGGTCAGAAGACATGAACAGACAGTTCTCCAAAAAGGACATCCAGATGGCCAACAGACACATTAAACGATGCTCAGCGTCACTCATCATCACGGAAATACAAATCAAAACCACACTGAGATACTACCTCATGCCCATTAGAGTGGCTAAAATGAGCAAATCAGGAGACTCTAGATGATGGTGAGGATGTGGAGAAACTGGCACACTCCTACACTGTTGTTAGGAATGTAAACTGGTGCAGCCTCTGTGGAAAACAGTGTGGAGGTTCCTCAAAAAATTAACACTAGATCTCCCTTATGACCCAGCAATAGCACTGATAGGAATTT
>NW_027527446.1:0-4996 GCF_008692635.1 Crocuta crocuta | reverse complement strand
CGGAAGAGGGCACTTGGGATGAGCACTAGGAGATAATGGAAACCAAACTGACAATAAACTATTTAAGGGAAAGAAAAAGAAATATACTAACAGAATGTTTGTTGCTTAAGCGTTTTTTCAAGAAAACATTAAAACATTTTAATTGCTTGATCGATTCAAAAAATATAGTCAACATACCAGTTCTAGTTTATTTGTATTTATTTTAAAATTNTGTCTTCTGCCCATTTCTTCACTGGATTATTTGTTTTTCAGGTGTGGATTTTGGTGAGTTCCTTATAGATTTTGGATACTAGCCCTTTATCTGATATGTCATTTGCCACTATCTTTTCCCATTCCATCGGTTGCTTAATAGTTTATTGATTGTTTCCTTTCCCTTGCAGAAGCTCTTTATCTTCTGAAATCCCAATAGTTCATTTTTGCTCTTGATTGCCTTGCCTTGGGGGATGTGTCAAGTAAGAAATTCCTGCAGTTGCGATCAAGGAGCTTGTGCCCTGCTATCTCTTCTAGGATTTTCTTGGTTTCCTGGCTCACAAGCAGGTCCGTTATCCATTTTGAGTTTAATTTTCTATATGGTGTTTCTATGTGGAGAAAATGATCTAGTGTCATTCTTCTGCAAGTTGCTGTCCAGTTCTCCCAGCACCATCTGTTAAAGAGGCTGTCTTTTTTCCACTGGATACTCTTTCTGACATTGTCAAACATTAATTGGGCATGCATTTGTGAGTTCAATTCTGAGTTCTCTATTATAGTCCACTGGTCTATGTGTCGGTTTTTGTGCCAATACCATACTGTCTTCGTGATTACAGCTTTGTAGTAGAGGCTAAAGTCTGGGATGGCGATGCCTCCCGTTTTGGTTTTGGTTTTCTTCTTCAGTATTACTTTGGCTATTCTGGGTTTTTTGTGGTTCCATACAAATTTTAGGACAGTTTGTTCTAGCTTTGAGAAGAATGGTGTTGTAATTTTGATTGGGATTGCAATGAATGTGTAGATTTCTTTGGCTAGTAATGATATTTTAACAATATTTTTCTTCCGATCCATGATCATGGAATGTTTTTCCATTTCTTTGTGTCTTCTTCAATTTCCTTCATAAGTTTTCTATAGTTGTCATCATACAGATCTCTTAGATCTTTGGTTAGGTTTATTCCTAGGTATTTTATGGTTTTTTGGTGCAATTGTGAATGGGATCAGTTTCTTGATTTCTCTTTCTGTTGCTTCATTATTTGTGTATAAAAATGCAACTGATTTCTGTACGTTGATTTTGTACCATGCAACATTGCTGAACTCATGTATCAGTTCTAGTCGGCTTCTGGTTGAATCTGTTGAGTTTTTCATGTAGAGTCGTCTGTGAAAAGTGAAAGTTTGAATTCTCCTTTGCCCATTCTGATGCCTTTTATTTCCTTTTACTGTCTGATTGCTCATTCCAGGACTTCCAGCACTATGTTAAACAACAGTGGACATCCTTGTCGTGTTCCTGATCTCAGGGGGAAAGCTCTCAGTTTTTCCCCATTGAGGATTATATTAGCTGTGGGCTTCTCATAAATGGCTTTTAGAAGGTTTAAGTAGATTCCTTCTACCCCAACTTTCTCGAGGGTCTTTAAAGAAAGGATGCTGTAATTTGTCAAATGCTTTTTCTGCATTTATCAACAAGATCATATGGTTTGTATCTTTTCTTTTGTTAATGTGATGTATCACATTCACGGATTTGTGAATATTGAACCAGCCCTGTAACCCAGGAATGAATCCCATTGGATCATGTTGGATAAGTCTTTTTTTATATGATACGGTTGGATTCGATTTGCTATTGTTAAGGATTTTTGCATCTGTATTCGTCAAGGATATTGGCCTGTAGTTCTCTTTTTTTGTTGGGTCTCTGTCTGGCTTGGGAATCAAAGTGATGGCGGCTTCATAGAATGCATCTGGAAGTTTTCCTTCAATTTCTGTTTTTTGGAATAGCTTGAGAAGAATGAGTATTAACTCTGTTTTAAATGTCTTGTAGATTTCCCCAGCGAAGCCATCTGGCCCAGGGCTCTTATTTGTTGGGAGATTTTTGATAACTGTTTCAATGTATTCACTAGTTATGGGTCTCTTCAGATTTTCTATCTCTTCCCATGTGAATCTTGGTAGTGAGTGTGTGTTTAGGAATATGTCCATTTCTTTTAAGTTCTCCAGTTTGTTGGCATATAATTTTTCATAGTATTTTCTGATAATGGCTTGTATTTCTGAGGAGTTGGTGGTAATGAGTCCATTTTCATTCATGATTATGTCTATTTGGGTCTTCTCTCTTCTTTTTGAGAAGCCTGGCTAGAGGTTTGTCAATTTTGTTTATTTATTCAAAAAATCAACTCTTTGTTTCATTGATCTGTTCATCTGTGTTTATGAATTCTATATTGTTATTTCTGCCCAGTTATTTATTATTTCTCTTCTTCTGCTGTGTTTGTTGTGCTCTTGATGCTCTTCTTCTAGTTCCTTTAGGTGTGCTGTTAGATTTTGTACTTACGCTTTTTCAATTTTCTTGAAATACATCTGGATTGCAATGTACTTTCCTCATAGGACTGCCTTTGCCGCATCCCAAAGAGTTTGGATTGTTGTATGTTCATTTTCATTTGTTTCCAGTATTTTTAAATTTCGTCTCTAATTGGATAACTGGCCCATTCATTCTATAGTAGGGTGTTCTTTAACTTCCATGGTTTTGGAGGTTTTCCATACTTTCTCCTATGATTGATTTCATGTTTCTTAGCATTGTGATCTGAAAGCGTGCATAGTATACAATTCTTGTATATTTCTGAAGAGCTGCTTTATGACCCAATATGGAATCTGTCTTGGAGAATGTGCCATACGCACTCGAGAACAAAGTGAATTCCATAGCCTCAGGATGTACAGTTCTAAATATATCTGTCAAATCCATCTTGTGCAATGTGTCATTCAAGTCTATTGTTTCTTTAGTGATTTTCTGTCTAGTGGATCTATCCATTGCTGTAAATGGAATATTAAATTCCCTTTCTAATAGCACATTCTTGTCCATAAGATTTTATCTGTTTGTGATTAATTGTTTTATGTATTTGGATGCTCCGTATTCGGTAGATAGACATTTATAATTGTTAGCTCTTCCTGATGGATAGACCCTGTAATTATTATATAATGCCCTTCTTCATCCCTTGTAAATGCCGTTGCTTTAAATTCCAGTTTGTCTGATATAAGGATATCTACTCAATCTTTCTTTCGACTTCCAGAAGCATGATATATATTTCTCCATCCCCTTACTTTCAATCTGAAGGTGTCTTCAGGTCTGAAATGAGTCTTTTGTAGACAGAAAATTGATGGATTTTGTTTATTTTCCATTCTGCTACCCTATGTCTTTTGATTGCAGCATTTAGTCTATTTACATTCAGTGCTATTATTGAAAACTATGGGTTTAGAGTCATTGTGTTCTTTGTAGAATTCATGTTTGTGGTGGCGTCTCTGGTACTTTGTGTTCCTTGCAACATTTCCCTCAGAGAGTTTCCCTCAGGATTTCTTGTAGGGCTGGTTTAGTGGTGATGAATTCTTTCATTTTTTGTTTATCGGGACTTTTATCTTTCCTTCTAGTCTGAATGACAGGCTTGCTAGATAGAAATTCCTGGCTGGATATTTTTTTCTTTTCATCATATTGTGTATTTACTGCCATTCTTTTCTGACCTGCTAAGTTTCAGTAGATAGATCTGTCACCACTCTGATAGGTTTCCCTTTGTATGTTAGGGCCTTTTTATCCCAAAAATAATTCTCTCTCTGTCCTAATATTTTGCCAGTTTCAGTACGATATGTGGTGCAGAAGATAGATCCAAATTACGTCTGAGGGCAGTACTCTGTGCCTCTTCGATTCCAATGGCAGTTTTCTTCCCCAGTTTGGGGAGGTTCTCTGCTATAAATTCTTCAAGGACTCCTTCAGCGCCTTTTCCTCTCTCTTCTGCTTCTGGAATTCCTATTATATGGATATTGTTCTGTTTGATTGTATCACTTAGCTCTCCAAGTCTCCTTTCGAGTTTCTGGATCAGTTTATCTCTCTTTTTCTTAGCTTCCTTTTTTCTATAATTGTGACTTCTAATTCACCTATTCTCCTCTCTGACTTTTCATTCCGTGCACTGGATGTCTCCATTTTATTATGCATCTCATTTATAGCATTTTTTAATTCATCACAACTATTTTTAAGTTCTATAGTCTTTGAAGCAATAGCTTCTCTGACGTTTTCCATGCCTTTTTCAAGCCAAGCGATTAATTTTATGACTATTGTTCTCAATTCTTGTCCAGTTATGTTGCTTATATCTGTTTTCAGCAGTTCTTTAGCTGTCATTTTTTCCTGGAATTTCTTTAGGGAGAGTTTTTCCATTTCATAATTTTGGCTAGCCTTCCATCTCTTGTAAGTTTTAAAAGTTTGTTATGGAGACGGCGGAGGAGTAGGGAACTCCGTACATTGCACTCGCTCCCATATCTCACATGGAGAAGGCCTGAAGCCATAGAAACCCTTACAGAATCCAAGAGTTTGAGAGGAAAAGGAGACAGAATCCGCTGAGAAAAGCTTCTTGCAGCTACCTCAAGTAACAAGCCAAAGTACACGTGGTGGAGAGTCACAAATACCATTATGAGTAGCAAAATAAAAAAACCAAGGTCACAACAAGAGAGACCAAGAGATATCATTCAAAGAACACTTTCTGAACAGAGAGGCCCTGGACAGTCAAAGAGCCTTCTTTGGTGCAGCAGCGCTCATAGGTGCAGAGAGCATAACAAGCTTTTAAAACTAACAAGAGATAGAAGCTAACCAAAATGACGAACCGAAAGAGCTCTCCTCCAAAGAAATTCCAGGAAGAATTGACAGCTAAAGAACTGCTCAAAAGAGATAAAAGCAACATAACTGAACAAGAATTTAGAACAATAATCATAAAATTAATCGCTGGGCTTGAAAAAAGCATGACAGACATCTAAGAAACTATGGCTACAAACACCATGGAGCTTAAAAATAGTTGTG
>NW_027527445.1:0-202 GCF_008692635.1 Crocuta crocuta | reverse complement strand
GGGTGTTCTTTAGCCTCCATGTTTTTGGGGGTTTTCCAGACTTCTGCCTGTGGTTGATTTCGAGTTCCATAGCATTGTGATCTGAAAGTGTGCATGGTATGATCTCAATTCTTTTATATTTATTGAGGGCTGCTTTATGTCTCAGTACGTGATCTACCTTGGAGAATGTGCCATGCACACTTGAGAAGAATGTGAATTCCAT
>NW_027527444.1:6109538-6112212 GCF_008692635.1 Crocuta crocuta | reverse complement strand
TTTCTTCACCCAACATCTGTGATGAATTTTTGGAAAACTCATTGGAATTTCAAATACACAGTCTACATATTCAGCCATTAAGTAATCTGCTAAAAATAGTAAGAGTTCCCTTTCCACAGAAAGAATGAATCAATGAATTACTTCAGGTCTCTACCATTTGCTTTTCTCTTTTTGCTACTCCAATTCTATTTTCAAGAAGTCTGCTTTTTAAGGTTTTTATCAAATAGTATAAGATTCGAACAGAATACCATTAAAGAAGACAGAGTATAGCTTAATGGAACCAACTCCCGATGTGTAAATCCAGGCTTAGTCTTTGTCTTCCATCTTCATCATCTTCAGGATACAGAGAAAGGCATATATACTCACACTTGCCAAGATTATGTCAGAGACAATAATCATGGATAATTTCCTCCTCATTTGAATGGAAAGCTTCAGAAATGTTCTATATTGCTGCCAAACATCATAATTGAGCAAAACTTAACTATTCAAAATAGCCAAAATATAACATATAATGGGTAAATTAAACTGAATTTGATCCCTGTAGGTAAAGAGAATGCACTTATTACTTGTTTGGATTCTGCTGATGCTCTGAGCTCTGACCCTTGGAGAATAATCTCTGAGACCACCGGTGTAAAATAAACCTCCTCCCTTCCAAGATCTCCAAGTGCCGCTTGGTTCATCCGCCAGGTGATCCAGACCAGATTCCATAACATTTGGTTCCCTGACCAGGAAACCCAACTGCACTGGCCCGTTATTGCCACCGGTTTGGGAAAACAGCGAGGTGGTGATGGAATGAGGAATCGCAAAGGAGAAGGTACGCCTGCCTGAATTTCGGCAGTCTCCAGGTCAGTTGCCTCTGGCCGGCCCCACCCTGCCATTCCCACCAGACTCGAGGAGACTTGGTTAGTGAGGATCTGGAACTGATGTTGGAAACCAGGCTACCTCAAGAAACCAAGGAAAGTACACATGGTGGAGAGTCCCAAATATCACTATGAGTAGGGAAATAAAATAACCAAAGTCACAACAAGAGAGATCAAATGACACCATTAAAAGAAAACTACCTGACTGGACAGGCCCTGGACAGTCAATGAGCCTCCTTTAATATAGCAGTACTCATAGGTGCAGAGTATATAACAAGCTTTTAAAACTGACAAGAGACAGAAAGCTAGCAAAAATAACGAAATGAAAGAACTCTCCTCTAAAGAAATTCCAGGAAGAAGTGACAACTAAATAATTGCCCAAAACAGATATAAGCAACATAACTGAACAAGAATTTAGAACAATAGTCATAAAATTAATGGCTGGGCTTGAAAAGGGCATGGAAGACATCAGAGAAGCTATTGCTACAAAGACTATGGACCTTAAAAATAGTTGTGATGAATTAAAAAAAGTGCTATAAATGAGGTACATAATAAAATGGAGGCGGCCAATGCACGAATTGAAAAGGCAGAGAGGAGAATAGGTGAATTAGAAGACGCAATTAAAGAAAAAGAGGAAGCCGAGAAAAAGAGAAATAAATTGGTCCAGGATCAGGAAGGGAGATTTCAAGAACTGAGTGATGCAATCAAACGGAACAATATCCATATCATAGGAATTCCAAAAGAAGAAGAGACAGAAAAAGGAGCTGAAGGGGTACTTTAACAAACTATAGCTGAGAATTTCCCCAATCTGGGGAAGGAAACAGACATTGAAATCCAAGAGGCACAGAGAACTCCCCTCAGACGTAACTTGAATCGATCTTCTGCACGATATATCATAGTGAAACTGGCAAAATATAAGAACAGAGAGAGAATTCTGAAAGCAGCTAGGGAGAAAAGGGCCCTAACATACAAAGGGAGACCTATCAGAGTAGTTGCAGACCTATCTGCTGAATCTTGGCAGGCCAGAAAAGAAGAGCAGGAAATCTTCAATGTGATGAACAGAAAAAATATGCAGCTAAGAGTCCTCTATCCAGCAAGCCTGTCATTCAAAATGGAAAGAATTCATCACCACTAAACCGGCCCTACAGGAAATCCTGACGGGGACTGTACGAGGGCAATGTTGCAAGGAACTCAAGGTACCAGAGACACCACCACAAGCATGAATCCCACAGAGAACACCATGACTCTAAACCCATATTGTTCTATAATAACAATGAATGTAAATGGATGAGATGCTCCAATCAAAACACATAGGATATCAGGATGGATAGAAAAACAAAGTCCATCTATTTGCTGTCTGCAAGAGACTCACTTTAGACTTCAGATTGAAAGTAAGGGGATGGAGAATTATCTATCGTGCTACTGAAAGACAAAAGAAAGCTGGAGTAGCCATACTTATATCGGACAAACTTGACTTTAAAGTAAAGGCAGTAACAAGGGATGAATAAGGGCATTATATAATAATTACAGGGTCTATCCATCAGGAAGGGCTAACAATTATAAATGTCTATGCACCAAATTCGGAGGCACCCAAATACATAAAACAATTAATCACAAACAGAAACAATCTTATGGACAAGAATGTGCTAATAGCAGGGGACTTTAATACTCCACTGACAGGAATGGATAGATCAACTAGACAGAAAATCACTAAAGAAACAATGGACCTGGGGCGCCTGGGTGGCTTAGTCGGTTAAGCGTCCGACTTTCGCTTAGGTCATGATCTCGCGGTTCGTGGGTTCGAGCCCCGCGTC
>NW_027527444.1:6092576-6103110 GCF_008692635.1 Crocuta crocuta | reverse complement strand
AGAAAAGAGAGAGCACCCAAATAGACAAAATTATGAATGAAAATGGACTTATTACAACCAACCCCTCAGAAATACAAGCAATTATCAGGGAATACTATGAAAAATTATATGCCAACAAACTGGACAACTTAGAAGAAATGGACAAATTCCTAAACACACACTCACTACCAAAATTCACACAGGAAGAGATAGAAAATCTGAACAGACCCATAACGAGTGAAGAAATCGAATCAGTGATCAAAAATCTCCCAACAAATAAAAGCCCTGGACCTGACGGCTTCCCAGGGGAGTTCTACCACACATTTTAAACAGAATGAAAACCCATTCTTCTCAAGCTATTCCAAAAAATAGAAATCGAAGGAAAACTTCCAGACTCACTTTATGAAGCCAGCATCACTCTGATTCCCAAACCAGACATAGATCCAGCAAAAAAAAAGAGAACTACAGGCCAATATCCCCGATGAATATGGATGCAAAAATCCTCAACAAGATACTTGCAAATCGAATGCAACAGCACATAAAAAGAATTATCCACCAAGGTCAAGTGGGATTCATTCCTGGGTTACAGGGCTGGTTCAACATTTGCAAATCAATCAATGGGATACATCACATCAACAAAAGAAAAGATAAAAACCATATGATCCTGTCAATAATGCAGAAAAAGCATTTGACAAAATATAGCATCCTTTCTTAATAAAGACCCTCGAGAAAATCGGGATAGAAGGAACCTGCTTTAACATCATAAAAGCCATTTATGAGAAGCCCACAGCTAATATTCTCCTCAATGGGGAAAACTGAGAGCTTTCCCCAAGATCAGGAACATGGCAGAGATATTCACTCTCACCACTGTTGTTTAACATAGTGCTGGAAGTCCTAGCATTAGAAATCAGATCAAAAAGAAAAAAAAGGCATCAGACTTGGCGAAGAAGAAGTCAAACTTTCACTTTTTGCATGATACTCTGCATGGAAAACCCAACAGACTCTACCAGAAATCTACTAGAACTGATCCATGAACTCAGCAAAGTTGCAGAGACTAAAATCAATGTACAGAAATCGGTTGCATTTTTATACATCAATAATGAAGCAACAGAAAGAGAAATCAAGAAACGGATCCCATTCACAATTCCACAAAAAAACTATAAAATACCTCAGAATAAACCTAACCAAAAATATAAAAGATCTATAAGATGAAAACTATAGAAAGCTTATGAAGGAAATTGAAGAAGACACAAAGAAATGGAAAAACATTCCATGCTCATGGATCGGAAAAATAAATATTGTTAAAATGTCATTACTACCCACAGCAATCTACGCATTCAATGCAATCCTGACCAAAATTGTACCAGCATTCTTCTCAAAGCTAGAACAAACTATCCTAAAATTTGTATGGAACCACAAAAGACCTCAATTAGCGAAAGTAATATTGAAGAAGAAAACCAAAATGGGAGGCATTACCATCCCAGACTTTAGCCTCTACTACAAAGCTGTCATCATCAAGACAGTATGGTATTGGCACAAAAACAGACACATATGCCAATGGAATAGAATAGAGAACTCAGAATTGGACCCACAATTGTATGGCCAATTAATCTTTGACAAAGCGGGAAAGAGTATCCAGTGGAAAAAAGACAGCCTCTTTAACAGATGGTGCTGGGAGAACTGGACAGCAATGTGCAAAAGAATGAAACTAGATCACTTTATTACACCATACACAAAATGGATGAAGGACCTGAATGTAAGACAGGAAACTATCAAAACCCTAAAGAAGAATTCGGGAAACAACCTCCTCGACCTCAACCGTCGCAATTTCTACTTGACACATCCCCAAAGGCAAGAAAATCAAGAACAAAAATGAAGTATTGGGACCTCATTAAGATAAAAAGCTTCTGCATGGCAAAGGAAACAATCAATAAAACTAAAAGGCAACTGACAGAATGGGAAAAGATAGTTGCAAATGACATCCGAAAAAAGGGCTACGGATAAAGCGCTAGTATCCAACATCTGTAAGGAACTCACCAAACTCCACACCTGAAAAGGCAAATAATCTAGTGAAGAAATGGGCTTCACCGAAAATTATATCCCATCACTAGAGAAGATCTAAATGAAGAGATCTCTTCTGCTCATGGATTGGAAGATTCAATGTTAAGAGGTCAATTTCTTCTTTAATTTACCTGCAGACCTAAAACAATCCCCAAAAATACAGCAAGATTTTATTGTAGAAACTGGCAATGTGAATGTACGTTTTACAGTGGGGATACAGGTGACTTAAAGCAGCCAAAACAGTTTTGGAAAGCATAGTTTTCACATAACAACTTAATAGAGGGTTGTTATGAAAGTTTGCCATCTTCTTTGCCAATTTGGATGCCTTTTAGCAGCTTTTGTGGACTGATTGCTGATGCTAGGGCTTCCAAAATTATGTTAAACAACAGTAGTGAGAGTGGACATAACTAGTGTTCCTAATCTAAGGGGAAAAGCTCTCAGTTTTTCCCCATCGAGGAGGATATTAGCTGTGGGTGATTCGGTTCCTGGAGCGTTCTGGGCTCGGACCCCAAACCTAGCCCTAGCCCGCCACCATACCCTAACCCTAACCCTACCCCTAATGCTCACCAGAACCCTACACTTGACCAGGCCCCACACATGGGCCCTCATTTCAGTCATCCAGGGAGATCATGGGGCTGGTGCCACTTTGGCCTTCGCAACTCACCCAGACACAACCCTAACCCTAGCCAAGGCTCTCTCTCTCTACCCATGGGGACCCAAGTCCTTGGCCTAAGAAAACCAAAGACTGGGCCCCAGAGGTGGTGCAAGATGACTCAGCGTGGCATATTGAACATCACCATGCCATTTGCAAAGCCCAGATGGAGCGGAGGAGGAGGGTCCTGAGACCCACCCATAGCCTAGCCCATGGAGCAGGCTTGCCTTTGAAGCATAGGCCGAAGGCTGACTGGCACCCTCCCAGTCACCCTCAACTCAGCCCTCTGGGGAGACCACTGCGCTGCTGGTGTTTCAGCGTCTGGAGCCTCCTGGGATCTACTCCTAACCCTAACCCTAACCCTGAACCCTAATCCTAACCCCTAATCCCTAACCTCTAACCCTAACCCTAACAAACTCAGTGAAATTGTAGGATACAAAATCAAGATACAAAAAATCATTACAATGGACAAACTCACAATGAATCGTCACAAGTTAAGAAAACAATTAGGAAAAAACTTTACCACAGACATGAAAAACCTAACCAAGGAAATGATAAGATATTGATGAAGAAATTGAAAAGGACACAAATAAATGGAAACATATTATGTGTTCCTGGATTATAAAAATAAATATTATAGAATTATCCATTTTATCCAAAGTGATGTACTGATTCAATATAATCCCTCCTGATCAACATTCTAGTACCATTTTGCACAGAACTAGAAAAATACTAAAAGGTGTATGAAGCCACAGAGGATCAGGAATAGCCAAAGAATCTGTATAAAGAAAAGAAAACCAGGAGGCATCGCATTCCCTGATCTGAAACTATATTACCAAGCTATAGTAACCAAAACAGTAGCTATGAGGCTAAGAGACAGAAAGACCGATGGAACAGAATCAAGAGCCCAGAGACAAATCCACACATATGTGGCCAATTAATTCATAACAAAGGAGCCAATAAGATGCATCGGTGAAAGGACAGTCTCTTCAATGAATGAAGAGGGAATGCACTGGGAAAACTGGACAGCCCTGATCATAACACCAGACCACACAAAAACTAACTAAAACCCACAACAGCTGAGAAGAAGGAGGAGCACTGGTACGGAGTGCAGGGCTGCCCTGAAGTCAATGAGCCCTGGTGCCGTGATGGGATTCATTGCCAGTGGGGACATTTGCCGGACCTGCAGGTGTTCTGATTTCCTCCTGAGCTCCCTTGATTAAGAAACAGCAAAGACAACACTGGACTCTGGTTGTGTTTCCAACTCTGAAACAATGGCTTTACAAGGGAACAAAAGAATGTGCTTCAGAACCTTCTTCAATGAGGGAAGGGAAAGGAAAACTGAAAGGGATGAACCCCAAAGAGTTTTTCCTGCAAGGGCCCCTGTGGGGAGAGGTAAGAGCCAGACAGCAGGGAAGTGATGGACAACAGCCCACGAGGTGCCTTCCATGAACATGGAAAGGCCCTGTTCCGAGGCACAAGGACCAAGCACCTGCTTCCGTATCAAGGGGCTCCTTCCTTCAGTCCTGACTGAGGATGCTGTCCTGGAGAGGGTGTTCCAAGTTTAGACATGCATCTCATGGTTTAGGGTCAGAATCCTGATGGGGAACCCCTTGCTCATGAATGTGCTCCAGGTGACGCTTTGTTCATCAGACACATCAGAGATTACCTACAAGGGGACCCTCCCATGAAGACTTCTGAGAGGTGGGCCAGAGAGAAATAAAATGGGCTGGGAGGTAAGGTGCACACCTTACCCACAAATACCATCTTTGGTCCCTCCAAGTGTCAGGGTCTTGGGGAATTCCAGTCACTGAACCCAATCCCTTCCCTTGCTCTCTCTTACCCCCCACCCCCACCCCAGCAACTCTCTCCTCAGCCTTCACACTAGGATCAGGACAAGTTCCTTAACATATCGTGCATTCAAGGAATTCTTGTTGAGCACTGGTGGGCACCGCTTCTGCCTGGGCACCGGTCCTCCAGATGCATGGTGCCCAGCAGGCATCAAGGGGGAGACCAGAGCAGTGTGGGTTGGGGGGAGCAACGTACTCCTCCCGACTAGCACTAATATTCTATTTTTAACATCTCCTTAACCTACCATAGCACAAGTCCAAGCCAATCACTGGGGTGACAGAGACAGGAAAGCCCCACTCTGTATAGGAAGGGCATTATAGAGGTCTNGCTCTGCCCCCAGCCCTGCCACTGACCACTGAGCCTTGAGAATTGCCCATGATCCCTGAATACACCTACAGCTGGCCCATTGCCAGAGCACTCAGGCTTGGGACCTTAACCATGGGGCATCTTTCCTCAAAAACACAGGCCTAGAGTGCCCCCACTACCCACCAGAGACTTGAAGTTTCCAGAAAGCCCACATATTCTGTTGGATATCTGCAAGCTACAGGGGGATAAGCCAAAAAAGTGACACCTCTGTGGGGGAAATGCTGAAGACACTGTCTTTTCCATCCCCAGGAGTCCTTCCCTCTGGACTCTTGGGCCCCTGGACCTCAGAGCTGATGAGCTGGGCTAAGAAGCTCTCTTTGCATTGTCATTGATCTTTCCTTCCTCAAGTGTGGCTTGCAACCTTGGAAATAAATGCTGAAATTGGATTTTTCAAGTGTTTTCTTGAAATAGTGGTTAAGGCCAAAGAGGTCCTGATGCTGCCATGGATGGGCCCACAGTAGGGAGCAGTCACAGCTGGGGACAATTTGCTGCCCTCCACCCACCTGGGCTGATGCCCCACACTCAACTGGTAATGGAGTTTCTCGTTATCTGCTAGTGGTAGGAGAGGGTAGGATCAGGGGTCTCTGGGGGTTGTTCCAAAACCATGGACATCTCTCTACATCAGCACCACATGCCTGGTGGCTCTGCTCTGCATTCTGGATCTTCTTCGAAATTACATCTGGAATCAGATGCTGTTAGTTCCTTGTTCTAGTCTCCATGCCAGAGGTCCATCAGCTTGTGCTGAGGCCATGTTCAATGTCACAGACAGAAGGCCAACCCTGGGGCTGATCCCGACTGGCAGCAACAGAAGACCTGACACAAGCCATGGGAGAGGAGCTTACAGGAGGGTCTCAACTAAAAGATGAATCTTTGAGTTGCTGCTCTATGAGTCAGGGCTCATTTTCTTGAAAACTCACTGGTGGGGGCAGCCTTCTCTGTCAACTCAGATTTTTAGAAGTATCCCATTGGATTTGATGCAATAAGGAAAGAGCCTATTTGATCTTATTAACATTGATGTGGCTGGATTAGCAAACCTGGGCCCTATTTTAAAATGCACCAGGCTGCCAATGAGAAGACAGCTTGAGGTCAGAAAGTACTGCATCAGGAAGCTGGGTCACCAGTGTCCTCCCTTTGCAAACTGTGAAGACCTAGGATGTAATTTGTAGAAACCAATGATACACTTGCTCCTCAGAAGGTGAAAAGGACACAAGCTTGAGTTGTGGCTGATGAGCATATGGTAGAGATGCCTGGGCAATCCCAGGTTCAACTAGGGCTTTGGCACACACATCTACAAGACAAGGCCATGGTCCTGCCAGTCCCTCTTCTGG
The DNA here is from genome assembly GCF_008692635.1 of Crocuta crocuta. NCBI lineage: Eukaryota > Metazoa > Chordata > Mammalia > Carnivora > Hyaenidae > Crocuta > Crocuta crocuta. The sequence continues at coordinate 6,096,873 of NW_027527444.1, read as the reverse complement.
GTGTAGACCCCACAAAATCAGGGCACATTTTCAACCAAAAGCATGTACAAGAACACTCATAGCAGCTTTATTATAACCTCAAATTAAGAACCATCCTAGTGGGACACTGGGTGGCTCAGTCAGCTAAGCGTCCTACTTTGGCTAAGGTCATGATCTCACGGTTCGTGCTGACAGCTAGCTCAGATCCTGGAGCCTGTTTCAAATTCTGTGTCTCCTTCTCTCTCTGACCCTCCCCTGCTCATGCTCTCTCTCTCTCTCTCTCTCTCTCTCTCTCTCTCTCAGAAATAAATTTTTAAAAAAAAACATTAAAAAAAAGGCATCCAAGTGGATAAAGGTAGAAAGGCAAAGGAATCCTGGCATGTTCACAAGGTGTAACACCACTCAGCAGCAGAAAAGGAAGGATCCATGCCAGAAAATGGATGAATCTCTGAGACACGGTTCTGAGTGTCAGGAGTCCTACACAAAAGCATGGAGTCTATATTTTCTGCCTATGAAGTCTGGTTAGAGACCCCGCCCCACTTGGAGCATTCCTGGTGGGCAGAGGTGGCTGGACGCTGGTGCTGTGCCCCTGACCCCAGGGCTTGGGTTTCCCCACTACCAACAGGCAGGCAGAGTGTGATGGTCTCATTGTCCAGATAGGTGATTGTCCAAACAGGGGCAGGTGACTTTTGCAGGAGTGGGAAACACATATTTTCATCTGTCCTGGTTAATAGGGTAGGTGAGCACTTACCTCCAGGGGAAGCTGCCAGATGCTTGCCCAGTGGCTCAACCACTTACACTCATATCCGCACTTGGCATCTGCTGCTGTGTCCTGGCCAGTGCACATTCTATTGGCTGCCCCAGGCACATCTGTGCTGGGGCGGAAGCCTGAGGAGATGCTCCTGGCATTTCCCAAATGTATATGGTGACAGAAGATTTCACAATTCTGGTGGGAGAAACATACCAGCCTGGGAGACCCTGCTGACAGGTGCAGTTGAGTCTCAGGCACATCTACACAGGGTTCTGATCCATATTAACTGCAAGTCCCATGTGCAGGCTGATCCCCATTTTGGAGAGCCCCCAGAGATGGTGTCCTTGCAGCTGGCCCTGCCTGCATCCACCTGGCTGCATCTTGCCTGCTGGACAAGGTCTGCAATGCCATTGATGCCTCAGCAGGATTTTGGTGGAAGGAGACAGCATGAACTTCTTGGATCACTTCACTTGGATCACTTGTTTCAAAGACAAAGTGTGGGATGCAGGATTCAAATGATGGACTACTGATGGCTTTATTGCTCACATTTTCATGTTCTTCCTTCTCTAATCCCAACAGAATTGAGATTTGACCTTATTTAGGAGCTCTGAACATAGACCCTGTCCAAAATTAAAAGCCGTATCTGGGACCCTCCCCACCCAACTCCACACTCATGAAAGTCTGCGCCCTCTTCCTATTCACTGGCTCCTCAGTTCTTTACCTACCAATCCCATCTCCATAACTTATTCTGGTCACAGCCATAGTTCTTTAAACCCTAATACCTTTCCCAGTCATATAACATCAATACATCACAAAAACAGAAAAAAAACATATGTGTATCCCTTTAAATACAGATGTAAGAATCCTCCATGGAATATAACAATATAAAATCAAAGCATATAAAAGTATTGTGCCCCATAAGCAAATCTATCCCAGACATTCAAGGGTTATTCAACACACTGAAACCAAGCACCAAATGTTATGCACCACAATTTTTTAAATGAAAAAACGTGATCGTATTAATGGATACAAAAAAAGGCTCTAAACAAAATCCAATGCTAGTTCATGATATAGACCCAAGAAAGTAGGAATAAAGAGTAATTTGTTTAATAAACCTATAGCAAACATTATTCTCAATTTTGAAGACTATAAGTCTTCCTCTGATATTGGGAACAAGGCCAAGATGCAGGCTTCTCACCCGTTACTCAATATTGTTCTGAAAGTTCTACCCAGAGCAATGAGAAAAGAAAAAAGGCATCCACATGTGACATCATCTTATATAAAGAACTTCCTGAAGAATCAACAGAAATGATTGGAGTTAGTCACCTAATTCAGGAAAGTTATAGGACAAAATATTGATGCACATATATCTCAATTATTTATATACACTAGCAATGAATCTTATGAAGATGAATTTAAGAAAACAATTCCATTTTAGTTAACAGCAACATCAAGAAAATACTTGGGAAAAGATGTAAAAAACACTGCAGAAAGAAATGAAAGACAATCTAAAATGTACTATTCCTAAATGGCAATAGTACACAATGCAACATGTAGATTCAATGTGATTTCCAGGAAAATTCATAAAGGCCTCTGAGAAGAAATGCACAAGCTAATCTTAACAGCCATATGGAAAATCAAGGAACCACAAAATAAACAAAATGATCAAAAAGAATCATTTTTGGAAGCTCATACTTCCCAATTTCAAATCTTCAAACAAAGCAGCAGTAAGTAAAAGGTTATGATACTGTCACAAAAATATACATACAGATCAGTGGGATCATTGAAAACCCAGAAATAAACCCTTTCATCTATAGTCAACTGAATTTTGACAAGGGTCAACAGTATGACATTGGGGAAACAAAGGTCTTTGCAACAAAGGATGCTAGACGACTGGCTATCTACGTGCAGAGGAATGAAGTTGGACTCACACTCACACCACATGCAATCATTAACTCAAAGTGGAGCAAAAGCTTAAATGGAAGAGGTAAACTTGTAAACTCTGGAAGAAATAAATGGAGATAAGTCTTCCTGAGCTCTGAGTTTAACAATGCTCTTAGAGCTGACACCAAAACACAAGCAAGGAAAGAAAGATAAGTTAGTTCCCTCAACACTAAAAACCTTTGTACCTCAAAAGCTCCTATCCCAAAAGTGAAAGACAATGCCTAGAATATAAGAAAATATTTGCACATTATTTGTCTGGTTAGAGTCTGTTATACACAATACATTAAGAGCTTGTACAAGTCATCAACAACAACAACAAAATTTTCATGGACAAAGGTCTTGGATATACCTTTCCCCAGGGAGATCATACAAACAGTGAATAGGCATGAAATGATGTTAAACATCATTAGTCCTTATGTGAATGATGATTTAAACCACAGTTCGAGATCCCTTTCCATGCACTAAAATTGCTATACTAATGAAAACTACAAAAATAACAAATGTCGGCAAATTTGGATGTTGAGAAATTGGAACCCTGAAACCGTGCTTGTGGGAATGTAAAATGGTGGAGCCTATGTGTAAAATAGTTCGACATTTTCTCGAAAAGATAAAAACACAGAAAGACCATTTGGCTCCACAATTCTACTCCTGGATGTCTATCCCAAAGAACTGAAACAGTTGTTTAAGAAAAGAGCACTTGCACAAGCATACAAGCAGCACTGTTCCCAATAGCCAAATGGTAGAAAAACGATGCAAATGCCCATCGGTGGGTGAATGGAGAAACACACCGGGCCGACCCATAAACAGCAATATTATTCTGCCATGTAAAAGAATCAAGGAAAACGGCGCGGCTGCAGAGCACAGTGCGGCGGTTCCTCAGAAAGTGCGCACAGCACTGCACCCCCGCACACACACACCCGGAAGCTGAAAGCAAAGCCTTGAGCGGATGTTCACGTTCCCTTAGTCATAGCAGCTTCTTCACAGCGGCCAAGAGATGGAAGCCACCCCAGTGAAGGCCGACAGATGGATAAACACACATGTGGTCTACACACAACGGAATACGGCTCAGCCTTACAAAGGGCGGGAATTCTGACACCCGCTGCAACACGGATTGAACCCCGCAGTCATTATGCTGAGTGACACACGTCAGGCACGGGAGGACAAAGACTCTCCTTGTCCCAGGCAAACCCATTTTTCCTGGTAGAAGCTGGAGGTGTTATATTGAAGGTAAACAGAATTAATAAGTGTGTACACTCGCAGGACACGACAGGGACACAGAAACCCCACGTGCATATCGACACACTCAGGAGGACCCATCGGAGAGACAGGAAGAGACGGACCCACTGACACCTGCGTCAGAAGGAACCACGTGCCCGGGAGGAAAGCTCAGCGAGGAGGGGACAGGCCTGCTCTCTGAGGACGACAGGACGCTGGGGACAGAAACGCAGGGAGACGCGCGGGGACGGAACGCCACTCTGTGCTCCTGGACGTGGGGGATCCGTCCTGTGACGACGCCGGTCCTGCCCGGTGCGGTCGGCACATCCGGGGCCGTGGACACCGAACCCCCCACGACGCCGGGTCACACGCGGAACCGGCACCGCGACCCGCGCGGCCACAGCGGCG
>NW_027527444.1:6073931-6092327 GCF_008692635.1 Crocuta crocuta | reverse complement strand
CCTGAAGAGACCGGGTGGTTGTCGGCGTGGACGTGGCCCTCGTCCTCCCGAAGTCTCCACAGCAGGTCCGAAGGAGACCCGGTTCCTGACCCTGTGGACGCAGCCCAGTGCCTCCCGAAATCCCCACAGCGGGTCCTGAGAAGATCGGTTCTTGTCCCTGTGGACACGACCACACGTGCCCCCGAAGCCTTCGCGGTGAGCCCTGAGGAGATCCGGGTTTTGTCACTGAGGATGCGACCTCAGGTCCTCCAGAAGCCTCCACAGCGGGTCCTGAGGAGACCCGGTTCCTGTCAGTGTGGACGTGGCCCTAGGTTCTCCCGAAGCCTCCACAGCCGGTCCTAAGGAAACGGAACTCCTGTCACAAGGGTTACCCGAGTCCTGCTCTCGGCCTGGGTTCCTGCGCCCTGTGCAGGCGGTGGGAGCAGAGCTGGACAAGGTGGGCTCACCGTTCAGGGGAAGCGACTGTCCAGCTGAATCCATTAAAATTTTAGATTCAAGCAGGATGGAGCCCGATATTCCCCCAACTTCTCCCAAAATGGCTAAGGAACAATTAATTGGAAACAATGTGGAATGACAACAGTCATGTTGTCACCAAGCATGTCACCAAGCATGTCACCGAACATGACCCTGACCCTGACCTTGACCCTGATGCAGACCTGCACTCTGACCTGAACCTGCTCTCAAGCCTGGCCCTGACCCCAACCCAAGACCTTAACCTTAATCCCAACCCTAAACCATTATCCCTAACATCTGACTATAATTCCTTAACCCTAACCCCTAACCCTAACAATGTTCACAACTATGCAAATATCCATCCAGGGTGAATGCATAAACAAAGTAGGTTAAGAGTTTGGGTTTGGGGTTAGGTTTGGGTTTGGGCCAGGGTTCTAGGTCAGCATTTGAGTTTAGGATCTGGGTTTAGGGGGAGGGAGAGAGAAATGGTTAGAGTTAGAGCTTAGGGCTTATGATTTAAGGTTTATGGTTTAAGACTTGGGGCTTAGAGTTTGTCCCTATTATAGTGAAATAAAATCCTACTCCTTGGAAATTCCAGCCATTAGGACAAAGTCACAGAAGTCACACCCATATTTAATAAAAAGGACAGACATCACATTAGCTGGATGCTGCAGATACCACCACTCTTTCGAAGTAACTCCACAGCAGACTCCAAATCCGTCCTCTTTCCAAGATTACCAGGTACACAACATTCTTCCAATACCCTATCTTTAGAACAATACCTTGTTGTCCCTGTCAGTCCCACATGCAAGCTCAAAATGAGTCCTGTGAAAGCCAGACACTTTCTTGAGAGTGCTCAGTCTCTCACACCGATCCTAGCAGGCGGGGAGTGCCACTCTCCCTGATTTCTGTACCAACTAGAAAATAGTCAGAACAAGTCGTGCCATCCTTGAATCAAAAGGCATAATTTTTTTTGCAAGATTATTGACGGTGAACCACCGCAGATTGCTCACACCTTCTTGAACCCAGGTAAATTGGAGATACAGGTTGGCCAAGACCGCTATCCCCAGTCCCCATAGCCTCCCACACCACCACACCATTTTGCACATTCTAGACGAGTTTTCATCAGTTTAGCCCTTCTCCACCATTGTCTCATCACAAGAGTACAGTAGTATTGAAGTGCCAGGACTGAAGTGCTGGGTACTCAGCCAGCACCTTGGACCCACTCATTATCAGAAATTAGTATTCATTTTATCAACAGATGCATCATGGAAGATGTTGCCACCATGGCAACTGGGAAACAGCAGTGGACCTAATAGTCTATTCCAATCTCTATAGCTCCACACTCTGACTACAGAGATTGGTTCGTCCACGGGCATGTGACCTGTTCCCAGTCAATGAGAGAGCAGGAACCTCGGGTCTTAGCCTGCAGAGCAAAGCCTGAGGTGGACCACCCAGGCTAAAGGACTTTCCATCAGGATGGCAGAAGTAGCCTAGGCTAGGCCAGTGCCCCCTACCATAGAGGGCCTAGGAAGCCAGGTGCTTGGTAATACTGTTGAGGGATGATTCAGACTGATCCTGGATCCCATACTCGCTAAGTTCTTCTCCTAACTCACGAGAATCATAAATGTCTTCAAGGTCTTGGCCTGAACAAGATGACTATCTGCATGGTAGATATCCCACAAGATCAACGGGGATATATTCAGCCAAATAATACCCACATGTAATTCAACCATGGACAAACATCTCACAAGGGAGCTGGAAGCACACTGATAAATGCTGGAGAATTCTTGAGGCCATAAATGTTGGCCAGTCTCTCTATCATTCTTTTTTTCCTTTCAACTTTAGGGGCCAGGGTCAAGCAGGATAGATCCCAGTATATGCCTGTTCTGTTCATTTTAAAAACAAAAGCACTCTCACCCATCCTCCATTAAGCTGCAAATCTGGGGGGCTGGAAACTTACCACCCATAGGCTAAATGTAACCTCCTCTATTTTCTTTTTTTTTAATTTAACTTAATTTATTTAATTAATTTAAATTTTTTTCTTCAGGTATAACTGTGAATTTTTATTTTACTCTTATTATTCTTTTTAAATTAAATTTATTTTATTTTGGATATTAACCCTTTATCTGATATGTCATTTGCAACTATCTTTTCCCATTCCGTTGGTTGCCTCTTATTTTTATGGATTGTTTCCTTTGCTGTGCAGAAGCTTTTAATCTTGATGAGGTCCTAATAGCTTATTTTTGCTCTTGATTGATTTCCTTTTGGGGATGTGTCAAGTAAGAATTTGCTGCCATGGAGGTCAAGGAGGTTGAAATTTGATGGTTTCCTGTCTCACATTCAGGTCCTTTATCCATTTTGAGTTTATTTTTCTGTATGGTGTGAGAAAATGATCTAGTTTCATTCTTCTGCATGCTGCTGCCCAGTTCTCCCAGCACCATCTGTTAAAGAGGCTGTCTTTTCTCCATTGGATACTCTTTCCTGCTTTGTCAAAGATTAGTTGACTGTATACTTTTGGGTCCACTTCTGAGTTCTCAATTCTGTTCCATTGGTCTATGTGTCTGTTTTTGTGCCAATACCATACTGTCTTGATGATGACAGCTTTGTAGTAGAGGCTAAAGTCTGGGATGGTGATGCCTCCCGTTTTGGTTTTCTTCTTCAATATTACTTTGGCTATTCGGGGTCTTTTGTGGTTCCATACAAATTTTAGGATAGTTTGTTCTAGTTTTGAGAAGAATGCTGGTGCAATTTTGATTGGGATTGCATTGAATGTGTAGAGTGCTTTAGGTAGTAATGACATCTTAACTATATTTATTCTTCCTATCCATGAGCATGGAATGTTTTTCCATTTCTTTGTGTCTTCTTCAATTTCCTTCATAAATTTTCTATAGTTTTCCTCATACAGATCTCTTGTGTCCTTGATTAGGTTTATTCCTAGGTACTTTATGTTTTTTTGTGCAATTGTGAATGGGATCCGATTCTTGATTTCTCTTTCTGTTGCTTCATTGTTGGTGTATACAAATGCAACAGATTTCTGTATGTTGGATTTGTACCCTGCAACTTTGCTGAATTCTCGGATCAGTTCTAGTAGGCTTCTGATGGAGTCTGTCGGGTAACCAGGCATTTGCCAGAAGGGAAAATTAAGGGGTGGGGTTGGGAGGCATAACTGAAGGGATGAACAAGCAACAAGATAAAGCAACTGCTGTCCCAAGACCTTCAGTTAGCACCTTGGGCTTGCCCAGGCCTACTTGGGCCCTCTGTTCCCCCTGTGCCACCATCCACATGACAGCTCTGGGCAAAACTGTATCACCAAACCCCCTACCCTCCACCCTCTGTCTCATCCACCTCAGACCCAGAGCACCAAAGAACCCCACCATCCTTGCAGTCTATAGACCAAAGGCTGTAAGCCCCTCCTAGATGGCCAGCCCTGTGTATTCCCACACACACTCCCCTGATGGTAGTTAGTGATGGAAATCCAGCTGGAATCTGAACTATACTGCCTGCTCATCTCACATTCACTGAGAGAAAAAGGATTCCACCCATGAAACATACTTTGCATTTACACTCTTTAAAAAACACATTTTCTTAGAGACTTTTATGTCAAACTGTCTTCTGCAAGGCAAAATTCAGTAATAAGATTTCTTTCAGTACAGTTTCATTTTACATTCTTATATGAGTCCCTAAAGCTGGTTGGGTATTACATGGGGTGTGTAGTTGCCATTTCTTTCAAGTCTGAGCTATGAGATTTCTTTTTTGTTTTTAATTTTTTCAACATTTATTTATTTTTAAGAGAGAGTGAGACAGCATGTGAGTAAGGGAGGAGCAGAGAGAAGGAGACATGGAATCTGAAGCAGGCTCCAGGCCCTGAGCTGTCAGCACAGAACCCAACACAGAGCTCAAACCCATGAACCATGAGATCATGACTTGAGATGAAGTCAGATGCTTAACTGACTGAGCCACCCAGACGCCCCATGAGCTACAAGATTTCTTTCAAGTCTGAGGCGAGGACAGAACACACTTACTGTTTATTATTGTTTTCACAGAATGTTACATTTTCCCACCTTTATTTCCAAAACCAAGGACAGGGAACAAAGGCAACACAGATCTGCACACTTTAAAATGTCAACAGAAATCTGAAAACCCAGGTTCTCACAGAAGCTAAAGGTTAAGGACCAGGGTGACAAAAGGGGAAGACAGCAAGTAACCAAAAGAAAATGTCATATGTCTGTGAGCTGGCCGCCTTCTCTACCTATTGGAAGCAAGCCATGCCTAACAGGGTCTGGACTTGGTCCCTCTGTTTGGGCTGCCTTGAGCACAGCAGAGCATGTGCTGAGCTGGGGTGGGAGCGGGGGCAGCTGGCCACAGATGCTACCTGCCAAGTACCTGTAGGACCAGCTTCCAGTCCTTAGACAAGGTTAAACAATAATTGTGTTTATTTACATATTTACTGTGACAGGTAATGTTCTCAGTGCTTTGAATGACTATATTCTCTCCCATTTTATTTTTAAAAAACACTTCACGAAGGAATGATTGGCATACAGAAAGCTGTACATAATTAATGTATGCAACTTGACCCCAACCCTAACCCTAATATCTAGTTATGATATACTTTGATTTAGAATATGCTTCATAAATTATATGATGGTTTTTAGGAGCCAGAGGATCCAGAGATCAATCTTATTCTATCTTATTCTCCCTTGAGTCTGATAGGCTATAACACATTTTGCCTAATGCTATCTGGAAAGTGGCCCCACGGGGACAACAGTGAGTAAACATTAGCACAAACACAGTCACAGAGCCAATTCTTCCTTCGTCCTGTAAAATTTTGCTCATTTCGTGTTTACAAATCATTTTATGGATTATTAAAAGCGTGACTTCGATGAGTTTTTTAAAGAAATAAACTAATTCTTTGAAAATGTTTAAAGTATAATAAGTTTTAAAAATTCTTGGAGTTGGCCTCAGGGTGAGCAGATCAAGACCCAGCGGCCTAGGAAAAGGTTGTTATCATGGAATATATTCAGATTTAATTAGGAAACAAGTATGATTTATATCCCACTTATTTTCAGAAAGCATTTGTGTCAATTAACACTATTGAACCCACACAAAATAAAACAGTCCAAAGGAATACAAATTAAGAAGCAAGAGCCACAAGAAGCATAGAAATAGCAACACCCAGGAGCAAAAAACACATAGCACAGAGGCCATGCTTAGTCCTATTTGGAGTCTGTAGATACTCTGTAGCTGGAATGCACCCCCAGTATCCCGGGGATCATGAGTCAGGCAGAGCTCGTACCCTGATGCTGCATTATTGTAACCAGTAACAAGTTTCCTGGTCACTTCCTCCATGAGATGCCCCCTTGACTACTCCAGCTTGCATCTTAGAATTCCCGTTCCTCTTTTTTTTAATTAATTTATTTTTTTAATGTTTATTTATTTTTGAGTGAGAGACAGAGTGTGAGTGGGGGACGGGCAGAGAGAGGGAGAGAGAGACACAGAATCCGAAGCAGGCTCTAGGCTCTGAACTGTCAGCACAGAGCCCAATGCAGGGCTTGAACTCATGAACGGTGAGATCATAACCTGAGCTGAAATCAAATGCTTAACCAACTGAGCCACGCAGGTGCCCCTCCCTTTCCTCTTTTTGACCCCATTGCTTACTGTTCCCTTCACTTATATAGTATAATATATGTTTAATTACATACTACTCTGTCATTTAAATTTTTGTCATATTCTCAGTGAAACTGTACTTTGCATCATCCACCCTGATTTATACACACTTGTTGCACTGCATAACTTCATTGGAGACTAGGAATACTCTCCCAATGTCATGGGGCTAGTGTCCTGGACAAGGTCCCCACTAAGCATGCTCACCCTGCAGCTGTTGCAATGAAGGCCTGATTCAGGCAATGCTGTTTTTGTGCAAGTAAGACAGCACAAGGCCAATTAGCCAAAACCTTGGCTTTTAGTTCAGAATTGCTCATGGACCTTCAGCCACACCAAATGGTGTGTGGGTGCACACCCTGAGAACACTTGCTGGTCCAATGTTGCCCTAGTTAATTTCCATGGGACAGCCATTGTGTCAAATGGGGAGATTCCATATGGTGGTGGCGGGGGGGGNGTGAGGGCATCCTGTCAGGTAGGGAGGCCCAGAATGCTGAGTGAGGCTGGAACCACGTCCTTCCCTATGGGGGGGGGGGGGGGGGGGGAGTCAGAATTCCTGAGATAGGATCAAATCTTAGAGACTTCCTAGAACTTAATAGGAGTTCATTACATAGTTCTTGAATGAATAAATTAATCTAAAACCATTTCCTAATTTTACAAATGATGAGCCTGAAGGTCAGATTAAGTGACTTGCTTAAGTCATATTGGAAATTGGTACAAAGCCAGACTGAGATCGGAGATGACCTCTAGCATGATCTCCCAGAGTGGCTTTCACTAGCCACAACAACTCATTTAACTTTTCAGGACTCCTAGACTCTCATGTGACTCTTCATGTGGCAGATTCTGGGAATAAAGTTGATGTCAGTGTCATAGAAACCTCTTACACTGGTTATAACAAAACTTTGTGATGTCAGTGGAGTCCCAAGCCATAGGCCATCACAGAGTTTGTCTGCAAAATTATGGTTGGTGGAAAACCCACATGTTGACAGAGAGTAGAGGAAGATTGAAAAAGCAGAGCAAAAGAGGTGGGTGCTCACTTTACTTCTGCCCCTGGATGACACGGTGGTGTCCAGCAGGACAAGTCCCCCCAAAAGCCACCCAGAAAGAACCTCCACAGAACTCACCCATCACACTTGAAGCTGGGCTTAAAACATGGGTCATGAGCACTGCTGGCAGCTCAGGGTAGGATGACACAAGACATAACAAAGCCACAGCATTAACAGATATATATTCATGTAGCAATGGATTTCTCCAAATATGTTATGAAAAAGGTAAAAAAATTCACTGATAAAACATTGATATTTTTAATTAAAAATAAAGCCATACATATCACAGAATAAAACCTGTTCAATTAATAATATTTACTGCATATCTACTTTGTGCAAATATGTAGCTCAAGTCCTACCTGGGAGCTTGTAAACAGTGTGGGATATAATGAACAGATAGATGGTAAGAAGGAATGTTGGCTAAAAGAAAACAGTGTGGACTAAGGAGTTCACCATATTCAGAGGGGCCCATCAGGAAACCCCTCTGAGAAGCTGGCATTTGAGCAAAGATGAGAAAGGGGGAGCAAGGTGTGTGAATGGCTATCTGTGAGAGGAGCAACAGAGAAAGTACATTCTCTTACTTTAAAGATAAAACATAAAAGCCAAGATGTTTTGACTTGGATGTTGCTTTGGAAACTTTGATTCTTTTCCCTAACTTTTTGGGATGCATGCTTACTTTTTCCTGACTGTAAAATGCTTATGAAAAATGCCTTATTTAAGCTTTGGCATCTTTTATTAAAAGGCAAATAAATTAACCCTAGCTGATGACAGTCTTCAGAGAAGGCACACAGAATGGTTGAACTTTAATGGTTAAGGAAAGCTGGCTCTGAATGGCAGGATACATGGGAGCCTCTGGTGTCAGGAGTCTCATTGTATCCCTGAGTGGGAACAAAAGACCCTGAAGCAGAGTCATTTCTGGGGAAGCATGTGCCATATACTTGCTTGTAGTGCTACTTTCTACCTCTAGTCACCCATCTGCAGGACTCCTTGCCCAAATACCCCAGCCTGTCTTGATGGCTTCCTTGTCTGAACTTTCAGATCTGACAGTTTCAGCATGTAGTGATTCTCTAATTAGTTCATACATACATTTCCTTGGCATTCCCAAATAGAAAGAAAGCTCCTCCGATGTGGGGAGATAATTATACATACTATTTATATATTGGTTTTTTTATTGTTGAGAAAGAAGGAGGAAGGTGTAGGCCGAGACTGTGATATAACTACACAGGAAGAATTCCATGACAGTCCAAATCCAGGGCAGCAGGAAAGAGATGGTAATTGGAATGCTGTGGGGCACTAGTTTGAGAGGGAATGGGATGGCAAGCCTTGTCCAAAGGTGCTCAGATATGAAATGTGGTACCTCTTGATGCCATAAGCATGACCACTACTACGTTTTAATTAGAATCAGAGACAGAAAATGCAAATAGTAAAGCAAAGGTTAGTGAGGAGCAGCTTAGGAGACTCCATCCCTTTGATAAACAGCTTCAAAAAACATAAATAGGGGAGCCTGAGTGGCTCAGCTGATTCAAGTCATGATCTACAGGTTTGTGGGTTTGGGCCCTACACGGGGCTCTGTGCTGATGGCTCAGAGCCTGGAGCTGCTTCGGATTCTGTGTCCCCCTCTCTCTCTGCCCCTTCCTGCTCATGCTCTGTCTCTCCCTCAAAAATAAATAAGCATTTAATCAAGCAAACAAACAAACAAACAAACAAACAAACAAATTTGGGGCTGCCAAAGGGAGGAAACCAGAAGGTCAGATGACAGCCAGAAGGCAGTGTTGTGCAATCTTAGCTGGCAGGGGCACAGCTGAGAAAGAGGCTTCAGTAAACCCTCAGATTGTGGCTCGTCTTCCTATTGGCTGCCCCCAGATGATTACAGTCAGAGAGCTAATGTGTGCTAGTTAACCGCAGGAAGATGGTGAGTGACTTCCAGGACAGACTCTGGGTTTTAGTCTTTCATTACATACAGGATAGTAAAATTCAGATACAAAGACTCTTCCACCTTTAGAATCTTCTGATCCTGGGTCTCATACTAAATTCAATATTTGAGACATATTTTTGCTTACTGTATAGTAAATTCTTTGGGACTAGTTACCTCTTTTCTAATGGGTGTGTAGAAAAAGACTAGATGATCATTCCGCATTTAAAAAATATCATCAGGCTGAGGAGTCTTTGATCTTTTCCCTAGAGGAGGTGAAAAGGAGGGTAAGTGGCTTAACTTTATTTTTTAACATCACATTGTGTTTAACAGTGACAAAATATACCAAAACCAGTCAAACAAGCCATGAACAGAATTTCCATAAGATAATCTTCTCTTGTTTTTTGGATGTAAACCATTTGGGAGGTAATTATCTTCTTCTGCCCCTACTTATTAAGAAGCTCCAAGTTTCCCCATTGCACTCTTTTACACTTTTTGGTATATGTATTATTTCTTCCCCATTAGCTGCCATAAGCACTACGTGAGCATGAACAATGGAGAGGTAACTTTCTGAGACTCTGTGTATCCATGGTACTGCAGCTGAAGTGAATGATTCTATTGTTGTAGCTTGAGAAGTGATTCATTCCCTCTGGATTTCCTCAGAGAAACAGCCACACATATCGACCAAAGAACCCTGGAGAAGATGCTTGCCATCTTCTTAGCTACTCCATGTTTGGATGATATGTTAGTCAGTACACTCTGGACTTTGTATGACTCTGATCCCAGGAAGCCAATTATAGTGGCATAATTTCACCTTGATCAGCCAGCCTCCAAGTCTCTAGGAAAGTAGAGAGTAAAATGTAGACCAGTAGTCCAGAAATGGGCATACTCATCAGAATCACATGAGAAGCTGAATCAGAATCTCTGGGTTGCAGCCTAGAACTCTTGATTTTAATAAACTCTATAGGTTATTCTCTCATGGGGTCAAAGAGACACAGATTCATACATCATGATTTGGGACTATTGGTGTATATCATACAATATCCAAGACAGATCTTAGTTGTCACAACTATATTTGAAAGAAAACAATCCAGGCAAAAGTTGAGGTATCATCCCATAAATAATCATATAGACTCAATATAAAGTTTTATTTAGGAGGATTAGGAGGAACGTAATGGAGAACCAAGGGGGAGAAGAAGGGGGGAAATAGTGGGGGAGAGGGAGAGAGGCAAACCATGAAAGACTCTTGAATACTGATACACTTAATCTTTTTAAAAAATTTTTAAATGTTTATTTATATATTTTGAGAGCCAATGATAGAGAGAGAGTGCAGGAGGGGCAGAGTGAGGGAGACTGAGAATCCCAAGCAGGCTCTTCACTGTCAGCATAGAGCCTGATGTGGGGCTTGAACGCATGAAGTGTGAGATAATAACCTGAGCTGAACTCAAGAGTCAGACACTCAACTGACTGAGCCACCCAGGTGCCCCAAATACACTTAATCTTGAAAGTTTTTTCAAATTTATCTTCTATTGATTCCAAGATTCAGACATTTTCAAAATCTGCTCTCCTTTGAGCATTGGAAAATTCCAGAGCAACATAAATTCTAAACAGAAAGGACTTAAGTTGGAATGTTAATTCTTTCATTCATTTATTCAAAAGAATTATTTACAATATTCCAGACTCTTTAATAGGTCCTAAAAATAGTCATCTTTAATAGGTACTGGAAGAGTTTTTGCCATACTGTTAACAAAGCTCAGTTAAGTTAATCAGGTATTGCAAATACTTTTTCCTCAGGAAAATGAATAGAAGTTGATCAAGTGCCCAGGCATCAGATATGAATACTTCTTACAGCCCTCACCTCATCATTGGGCACAGTTGCTATGGTCCAATGGAAGATCGAGTCTTGAAGAGCACATGCAGCGCTGACAAGGCTGTCATAAGGTGGCTTATTGAAAAAAAAAATCCCAGGAACTTGTTTTGTTGATTACTGTTGACATACTCTTCCAACCTACACTCACAGTCGAGAAGGTTAGCTTCTTGAGACACCTTGTTCTAGATATTCTGAAATGGTATAATTCTTGGGCTTTATGCTCATGAAAATAACAAAGATAACACAGCTTGCTACCATAATTCCTATCCTGGGTTTTTTTCTGGAGGATTTCAAGTGGTAGTCACTCAAACTGCCATTTCCCCTTAAGAGACCCTCATTTGCTGCACGTGAATCTTTGTGTAGAATGCAGGTGTGACACATCCACCCTTCACCCTGAGAAAATTAATAGATCTGAAATCAGTTGAAAATCTTCTGGAGTGTTCTTTTCCTATCCTAACATTTATTGAAAATATATTATATTCCAGGACTAGGATAGGTGTTTTGCATGGAATATACAATAACTCTGAAAGAAATTATTATCTCCCTTTTAAATATGAGAAAATTGCGGTCAGAGAGTTGAAGCAATATATTTAAAATCCCACAGTCTTAGAGTCAGCATCCCACTCTTCCCACTGTTCCAGGAGCTGGTGTAGTGTCTGGTGTAGTGTTGTACAGGCAGCATTTGTGTTTCTCCCTCGCTGTTTATGGTGGAGTGCTAGAGCTTCACTTTTCACAGAGCAAAATTGTTTCACTCAAGAAGGCTTCAACATGAGCTCCATATAAAAGATTATCCAGAAAACTTGTCTAAGGATGTCTCCCAGTTTCAGGGCATGAAATGTACTGCTTCTGGGGCAGTCACTTCCTGAGTCTGGTCACTGTGTCTCCGCATATATGCCTTATCTTGCACTTAGACAAGGTGACACGTTCATCAGATGTTCAGCATAACCACCAGTCGGCAAAACACAGTCCTGGGACTTTTACACTTGTCTTCTGCAGCAACAAACACATGGACGTTCTAATCAGCCTCCAGGTTGGAAGAGGGGGCTGTGAGAAAGGAGGGCTATTCTATCTCCTCACTGATAACATGTTGTAATAGTTAGGTCATTAGCTGTGGGATCC
This sequence comes from Crocuta crocuta, assembly GCF_008692635.1. Taxonomy (NCBI): domain Eukaryota; kingdom Metazoa; phylum Chordata; class Mammalia; order Carnivora; family Hyaenidae; genus Crocuta; species Crocuta crocuta. The sequence continues at coordinate 6,080,266 of NW_027527444.1, read as the reverse complement.
AAACAGAACTAATTCAAATTCATACCTCTTAGCTGTACCAAATTAGTCAACTTATTACAGCTCTCTGAGCCCTACTTTCTTCATCTATACAATGGGAATAATATTGCCTACCTCACTGGGATGTCATGAGAAAAAGAATGTAAAATGCCTAATGTGGCAATTGCTGAGAAAGCATGCAATGAGAGGTTGCTCTTATTTTTATAATTCTGTATATTTCCCTACAGTAAATAGCAGTATGGAGGCAAAATTAAGGGAAAGATTCATGATAGCTACAGAGGTTTGTTTAGCAGGGGAAATAGCTGGTCACATGGGTGGAAGTGATTTCCACATGGTTGAGAAATCACCATGACTCCAGAATGTCACCAGAATGTCATTCCTTAGAATTTGCCTGTCCTTGATCTTGGAGAACAAATGGCTTTGACAGTTCAGCTGTTTACTGGAGTCCTAGAAAAATCTTTCAGCTTGAATCTCCACATGGTAAAGCAGAATTCCACTGAATCTAGCATTTCAATTTTTCCATTAAATATCTGTTTCCATTAGCCTATTATTAATCTCAACCTCTAGAATATTCAGTGAAAACTACAAATACCCTCATTTATTTGCCTGTCCTCTGCTTATCACTGGCTCCCTTTTTTCCAAGTTGAAATACTTGGAAATACTCCATATGTTGAAATACTGCAGTTTATTGCAATATTTAAAAATAAATGTTATCTAACTATATGAAATCATTTAAAAGACCTGAGAGAACAATGAAAAGGTAAATTTCAAAGAAAAAGGGAAATTTGGAAAAAGACAGTGAAGGAGAAAATAACCCAAGGCACCTAAGGAACACATAAGAAAGTAACTTTCTTATGAAGCAGCATTTGACCCTTCCTGCTTCCCTCTCTCTGGGGTGCCTTCATGGGGTAACAGCTGGGTTTTCCAACTGTACATTCACCGCCAGTGTGTTCTTCTGTGCTTGTCTGTAGGAAGCCCACGTCTCTCTCTGACCTCTGGGAAGCCCTTCTGAGAGGAAGCAGTGTCAGGTAAATATGACCCTGAGCGCCAAACTCAAAATAGACCTGAGCTTTGAAGATGCCTGATTTTAGTGATGTCTAATGCTCCATCTTCCAGAGTTGGGATGACTTGAGATACACCAAAGAGCAAAGATATAACAAGAGCACAAGGGATCCATATAGCCAACAACCTTCATCAAATAGTCTCCCAGTTAGCTAGTAACTTTGGTCAATCTAAGGAGTGAGCTGAGGGTGACACAAGGGTCACAGGGCACCAGACCAAGCCTCATTCTCCATTGCTGCTGACCGAATACCCAGAAGGATGTCATAAAAGGACTTTCTGATCACTGCTCATGTTACAGGTGGTCACTGAAAGGTGCACGGAGGTCACTGGGAACCAGGAGCTTGCTCACCTGATAAGAGTAGATCTCAGCATGAACCTTTTAAAGGAACCACCCCTCCTACACAGAGTCCCTCAGGCTGGCTCTGAGTGAGGAAGGTTCTAGAGTTAGGTTAGCTGATTGCTAGTGGCTGCCTACGAGCAAATGGATGGGGGCTTGGAAACAGAATGCCCCTCCCTGCAGAGGCACCTCTCATGTCAAGCCCAACCAGTTCCCTTTGCTAAAAATGATGTTTGTTGCAGCTCTCACTTGTAACTTTCTACAGGAGCCAGGGGCACCATCTGCCCTGTGCCCACATGGGTTTCAGGCATGAAGACATGAGGAAGGGCTGCCCTGAATGGCTGCCCCTCTCTGAGCAGCAGGAGAGCTTTGTTACCATGTGCTTATTCACTGTATCTGTGCTCTCAATAACTTACAGATAAATTCAAATTTCTGAAAATCATTTTTCGGGTGACCTCATTTTCCCCATGAAGCTCCACTTTGTTTAATTAACTGAAAATAACCTTTATCTCCTGCTTAGAGGGTACCCCAGGGAACCCATTTGTATGGAGATACAGAGAAGAAAAATGAGTCCTTAACTTGCTTTGAAATGGCTGCAGCCACACAAGAAGCAATTTTTTCCAGCTGGGAGGGATTTATTGGAGAATTTCAATTGTAGGTTCTTGGCTCAAACATGTTGCCTCTCCTGAAAAATTAGTAATTTTTTTTAACATCTTGCAAACCTACCTTTCAAATTTGGCGTGCTCTTGCTTTTCTTTACATTCAGGGCTTTGAAACAGAAAAATAAGAAAATACCTCTTTAGATTAAACATGAATTTTGCCAGGGCACCTGGATTGCTCAGTGGGTAAGTGTCAAACTCGTAATTTCAGGTCGTGATCTCATGTTTCATGAGGTTGAGCCCCATATCGGGCTCTGCACTGACAGTGCAGAGGCTGATTGGGATTCTCTCTCACACTCTCTCTCTCTGTCCCTCCTCTGCTTGTGCTCTCTTGCTCTCTTTCTCTCTCTCTCAAAATAAATAAATAAATAAACTTAAAAAAAAGAATTTTGCCAACATTCCATAAGAATGGTCATTATTTTTATATATCTTTCTAGCAGTTTCTTGTATGCCTGATTCTAAATAAAGGCTTCTTTCTTCTATTTGCACTTAACAGGAGAAAAATCTCTAAGCCTTTGCTCAAGTACTAGAAATTTTCCCATAGCAAAGTTTCCTGAATCCCTCCTCCTGACATCTGTGTTTTAGGCCCTGACCTTTCTAGGCTTCTATTTGCCAGAAACCAGGACAGTAGTGGTATGTATGTGTGACAATGGTGAAAAAGAAGAACAGGACATTTTATGGGGCTCCTGGCATATTTCTTATGATATGGTTTAAAACTGAGGAAAATTGTACTAAAGTATTTTTTTACTGCCCTAAGTTCTAGGTTGTTTATTGGGCTAGTGACCTTTACTGACCTCTGACTTAACAACTACAAGTTCTTACAATCCATAGACTCTTCTCTGTTGTCCTGAGTTGTTTTGTTTTTTTTCCTATCTCCAACTTGCCTTTCCTTATTCTGTGTCCTCAGACAGCTAAGTTTTCTTCTGCTCTCTGATTAGTGATGGCATGAATTTAGAGCCTGAGGAAACTCTTAAAGGAAGGGATTATAGTGACAGAGATTGGCAAGCACATCTGAGGTCCCTAGAGTTTGTCACTTCTGCTTCACCATAGCAGACTGGGTAGCAGAAGTGGGAGAATGAAGAGAGGCCTGCTTCTCAGTGCAGGCTGCCGGGGCTCCTGGGATTCACCTCACTGTTTGTCCAGGACCTGCAGTAGAGACACTCCGTCTGCAGGCGGCTGGTCTTCGTGGACCTGAAGCCTACAGCATGTGGGTAAAATGGCAGCTGTGGTGAGGGAGACTGTGTGTGAGAGAGGTTGAGAGAGAGATAGAAAAAAGAGACAGAGAGGGAGGTTTCATGGCGGGCGGAAAGCATCCCTTTCTTTTCCTCACTAGAAGTCTATAAAAACTGATGTTCTGGGAATTTGGTGTATCTGAAAATACTTAATCAGTTGATTAAATTTTGGCTCCTTCTCTTCTGCACTTAGATAGCTTTCTCACCGACTCTTCACGTCTTTTCAGAGTGGGGCACCTGGTCTAGCTGAGTGACTTTTCTATGAGACACCAGTGGTAAAATTGTGCCAGGGGAGAAAAGTAATATCTGACATACAGTAAACATTCAATACATTTTAGTATTTTTAATTATTAGCATTATTAACCACTCAGTGAAAATTATTTTTTTCACTAAATAGTGAAACCACAGGCATTTTTTGTATTAAAATATATTCTAAAAATTTAATAATAGGTTCTAATATAGTAAAGAAAAATTAACAGATAATCCCTGTCTGACTAATTAGGGTGACTTGGTTGCTTCCTTTCATAACTTAACACGGTGGCTTATGTGTGACATGGTAGCTGTATCAAGTGCATTGGATTCAATCTTGAAACACTCTGATCAGAAAATGTAATATTTAGGACTTGGGATAGCAGTCAGTTAAGTGTCCAACTCTTGGTCTCAGCTTTAGTCTTGATCTCAGAGTAGTGAGTTCAAGCCCCATGTTGAGCTCCATGCTGAGCATGAACCCTACTTAAAGAAAATGTGACCATTAGATTACCTCCTTTATAGGAAGACCACATGTTTCTCCACCTCTTTCTTAGCTCCAACCTTACATATTCATTGAACAGCTCACTTTCTGTATCTCAGACATGAAGCTTGATGCTGAACCATAACATACACATTATTAGTCTTTCCTCATGGAGCTTCCAAGTCAGTAAGTACAACAACAAAAAGGCAGAAAGACAGACAGGAGAATAAAAAATGTGTGTAGCTTCTTTTTTTTAGGTTTTATTTATTTTTGAGACAGAGAGAGACAGAGCATGAGTGAGGGGCAGAGAGAGAGGAAGACACAGAATCTGAAGCAGCTCCAGGCCCTGAGCTGTCAGCACAAAGCCCTATGCGGGGCTTGAACTCACAAATTGTGAGATCATGACCTGAGCTGAAATTGGATGCTTGTCCAGTTGAGCCACCCAGGAGCCCCGTGTGTATAGCTTCTTAATGACTCTCTTGGAAATACTCAGTAGGTCTGCTTATGCTTATTTTCATTGTTTGCTTTCCTGTCATATTCCAAAAACGAACAAAAAAGACTGACTTCTCTAAAAGTCAAGAGATGAAAGGAGTTCTCGCAAGACCACAGACAGACAGGTAAGCTTCAGGCCAGACAAGCCTGAACCAAGTTCAGTGTCAGAATGCCTGACACTCCCTCTGATCAGTCATCAAATCACTGGCCAGGGCACATTTTTGTATCACTGTCAAGAAAAAGAATTCCAAAAAACTACTAAACTGACCATTTTTTCTTTCCCTTCAAAATTTATTGACCTTCTTGTCTTATTGTAACAATAGAGTTAGTGTTTCCTTAAAAACTTTATACAAGAGAAAAGGAGGACAGTGTGCCATTGGGTCGCAAGAGACACAAGGCAACATTTGACGGCTCCTAAATGCCCGTCTGATGGCTCCATTATACTTTATCATGACTGGCTTCCCTACAGCATTTTGTGCTAGTGGACACCTCCATCAAATGCCTTCTCCTTTTAGGTCTGGGACACATTTGTCTCATTTTTCCTTCTGCCTCTCTAGCAACTCTTCTTCTGCCTCCACGATGGGCTCCTCTTCTGCCCGCCTACCAAGGCTTGTTGGCCTCCTCAGCCTTCTTTTCTTCTCCACACACTTCCTCTTGGTCACATAGTGCAGTCACTTGGCAAGAGTAACATAAGGTCATGTAAATGCAAGTACAGTAAAACCTTGGTTTGTGAGTAACTTGGTCTACGAATGTTCTACAAGATGAACAAATATTTCTAATAAATTTTAAATTGATAAAAGAGTGATGTCTTGCAATATGAGTGTATGTGATGCTGAATGTCACACGATCACAACTGAGCCAATGGTTCTTGAAATTCACTTTAATATATAAATGCTTTGAATTACAAGCATGTTTCCAGAATGAATTATGCTCGCAAACAAAGGTTTTACTTTGTAAGGTATACACTGGAGTCATATCATACATATGTCTGACTTTCATGCATTCAACACTGCAAAGCAAAAATAAAAAATAATATATGTATCTGCCCAAGGAAAAACAAGATGGGGGTGATAATCTGCTCTTTGCCCTTGCCCCCATTAGGTATCTCATTGGGCTAGTTATACTCAGGTGTTTAAAGATAATTAAGAATATGCAGCATACTTCCTAAACATAAGCCAGATTGATGTTCAACCCAAGAGACAGAAATCTGTTCGGATGATGAAGGGGAATACTATGTGAGCATTATAGAGAGAAGTCTATCTGTATGCCATTTTATAACTTACAGGTGATATAAGGAAAATGACCATGTTCTGTTTCTGCTCTCAGATGACTTGAGACCTTTCAGAATAAGAAGAATCCCACCATAGACAAGAAGTTGTAATGATTGCAATGGACAGATAAAAGGACATGTCAAGGTGTCATTTACAGTATAGAAGAATCATATTCAGAACCAATATTTCTTTTAAAAGATAATTGTGTATTATTATCCTGAACTATTTCTGCAGCCCATCCCTATTTCCAGCTCCTTAGTGAAAATTCCTGTGAGTTGCCCAACAATCTTGACCACAACTGAAGTAAATGTCTATTTCTATGGAGTCCAGACACAAATCTTCCTCTTCTCTCTACATTTTTCCTGCTCTTGGATTTATATTTTTAAGTTTGAAAATGCTCTATTGCCTGAGGGTGCATCGGGCCAAATTAATGGAACATGCAGGCCTGATCCCCCCTCAAAAATGGAACAATCACCTAATGCCAAGTGAACCGTAAGGAAGGCTCTTCTCCTTAGGGACATGTTGGCCTGAAAGACAGTTGTACCATACTCTGAA
>NW_027527444.1:6022670-6073870 GCF_008692635.1 Crocuta crocuta | reverse complement strand
GTGCCAGTCTCTGGAAACTGGAAAAAAAAAAAAAAAAAAGATTACTCCCAAATTCTGAGATTAGAACTTGTTTTGAGGCTGAGGTAGAGATTTAGCCACTTGATGCAGGGAAGGAGAGAATCAGGAAACTCCAAATCCAGTATTTTTATGCTAAAAAAGTTTAAAACAATACATTTCACAAAATGACCTTACTGTAGATATATTTGTTATGTTAATAGTCTCCTGCTGCAAAAGATGATTTCTCAAAAAACTTTCTGCACCAACCTTCAAAATAATACAACCTCAGAGATTCAAATCAGCTATTTTGGAAAAGCCGACAGGGAAGGAGATGGCTTGGGTTAGACTTAGCAATGATTTTCCTAATGGACACTTGTTCCTATTTACTTTATATAAATGTAAAGGTTACTCCTTCCTCCTTTCCCATCCTACTTCCTTCTTTCCTTCTTTTTTCTCCCTCCCTCTGGTCCTCTCTCCCTCTTTTCTCTTTTTTTCTTCTTTTTAAAGTTTATTTATTTATTTATTTAGAGAGAGAGAGAGAGAGAAAGAGCTAGTGGGGGAGAGGCAGAGAGAGAGGGAGAGAGAATCCAAAGCAGGCTCTGTCTTCAGGCTCCATCACAAACAAATGATCTGAGCTGAAATCAAGAGCAAGTTGCTTATCAGCTTAACTGACTGAGTCACCCAGGCACCTCTCACTTCTTTCTTCTTTCCTTCCTTCCATTCACTCTCCATCCACCCATTCATTCACTCAACCAGTATTTATTCAGTGCAGACCAGATGACAGGTACTCTTCAAGTTCTGGGGAATTTACAAAGAAACATCACAAGTACAGTTTTATGGCATTTATAAAGCTTGATGTATTTAATGCAGCTTAATGGTTGAAGAGTTGTGATCAAGTTAAAGGCAATCATTATTTGTTCCATTCAAAGTTCTCATAGCTTAGTTTTTGTTTGTTTTCCCAAAATTTGAATCTAAATGTCTTTGGAGGGAAAAATCATAATGAACTCTATTTCCTTCACCCCATTGCCTTCAGATCATTACTGAGCAGTAATAATGTGCATGTATAGTTAGTTACTATATTATATCATGACTTTTTTTCTGCTCAACATTATCTCATCTAAAGTTTATATCCTTAGGGGTGCCTGGGAGGCTCAGTCAGTTAAGCGTCTGACTTCGGCTCAGGTCATGATCTCACTGCTTGTGGTTACAAGCCCCTCATCGNGGGAATCAGAGTGATGCTGGCTTCATAAAATGAGTCTGAAAGCTTTTCTTCGATTTCTATTTTTTGGAATAGTTTGAAAAGAATGGGTATTAATTCTGTTTTAAATGTCTGGTAAAATTCCCCTGGGAAGCCATCTGGCCCAGGGCTCTTATTTCTTGGGAGATTTTTGACAACTGATTTGAATTCCTCACTTGTTATGGGTCTGTTCAGGTTGTCTACTTCGTGTGAATTTTGGTAGTGAGTGTATGTTTTGGAACTTGTCCATTTCTTCTAAGTTGTCCAATTTGTTGGCATATAGTTTTTCATAGTGTTCTCTGAGAATTGCTCGTATTTCTGAGGGGCTGATTGTAGTCAGTCCGTTTTCATTCATGATTTTGTCTATTTGGGTGCTCTCTCTTTTCTTTTTGAGAAGCCTGGCTAGTGGTTTGTCAATATTGTTTATTTTTTCAAAAAACCAACTCTTGGTTTCATTGATCTGTTCAACTGTGTCTTTGGTTTCTATATTGTTTATTCCTGTCCTGATTTTTATTATTTCTCTTCTTCTACCGGGTTTGGAGTGCTTTTGTTGCTCTCCTTCTAGTTACTTTTGGTGCATTGTTAGATTTTGCACTTGAGCTTTTTCTAATTTCTTGAAATAGGCCTGGAGTGCAATGTACTTTCCTCTTAGGACTGCTTTCAACGCATCCCTTAGGGTTTGGATTGTTGTATTCTCATTTTCATTTGTTTCCATATTTTTTTAATTTTTTCTCTAATTGCCTCNCTTTTTAGTTGCTTTAGGTGCAAGGTTAGATTTTGTACTTGTGCTTTTTGCAATTTCTTGAAATAAGCCTCGAGTGCAACGTACTTTGCCTTAGGATGGCTTTCAGCGCATCCCATAGAGTTTGGTTTGTTGTATTTTCATTTCCATTTGTTTCAATATATTTTTAAAGTTCCTCTCCCATTGCCTGACTGGCCCATTTGTTCTTTAGTAGGGTGTTCTCTAACCTCCATGTTTTTGGGTGTTTTCCCGTCTTTTTCCTTGACTGATTTCGAGTTTCATAGCATTGTGATCTGAAAGTGTGCATGATATGATGTCAATTCTTTTATATTTATGGAAGGTTTCTTTATGTCCCAGTATGCGATCTATCTTGGAGAATGTGCCATGCATACTTGAGAAGAATGTGAATTCCACAGCCTCAGAATGTAGGGTTCTAATCCTATCTGTCAAATCTATCTAGTCCAATGTGTCATTTAAGTCCATTGTGTCTTTATTGATTTTCTATCTAATTGATCTGTCCGTTGCCGTAAGTGGAGTCTTAAAGTCCCCTGCTACTAGCATGTTCTTATTGATAAGACTGTTTCTGTTTGTGTTTAATTGTTTTATGTATTTAGGTGCTCCCATATTTGGTGTGTAGACATTTATAATTGTTAGATCTTCCTGATGGATAGACCCTGTAATTATTATATAATGCCCTTCTTCATCCCTTGTTACTGTCTTTACTTTAAAGTTCAGTTTTTCTGATATAAGTATAGTTACTCCAGCCATTTTTGACTTCNCAGCCCATTTACATTCAGTGTTAATATTGAAATATGTGGGTTTAGAATCATTGTCTCATTTGTGGGATTCATGCTTGTGATGTGTCTCTAGCATCTTGTGNAGCCATGTTTTATTTAAGGCCATTATCCAAAATACTATTACTTCCACATGCAATAAATATGAAACATTTTTTTTTTTGAGGGGTGCCTGGGTGGCTCAGTCCATTGGGTGTCCCACTTCAGCTCATGTCATGATCTCATAGTTCGTGGGTTCGCGCCCCGCATCGTGCTCTGTGCTGACAGCTCGGAGCCTGGAGCTGCTTCAGATTCTGCGTCTCCCTCTCTCTCTGCCCCTCTCCCACTTATGCTCTGTTTCTCTCTCTTCTTCAGACTCTGACAGTTCAAGTGTAACACCTTATGGAAATCTTTTGCAAGCCACTCCCCGGACCAGGCCTGGTTTTCACTCCATATTCTTTCATAACTCCTTGTGAGTTTCTTTCAAAGTGCTCACTGTGTGGCTGTTTGTAAACCTGTTTTCCCTGCCTGGCGCTAAATCCCGACTCGACTTGCCGCGGTCTCGTCATCCTCCCGGGGCTGGATAGTGTCTGGCCCGTGGCAATAACCATTTCTGAATAAATGCATGAAACAGCTTCTTTCTCTTTACTAGGCATCTACTGTAGTCCTTACTATTAGGTTGTTTTTGTTAAAATTCTTTGCTTTTACCTTGTCAGACTATTTCCAAGGCAAATTCCCTCCAAAGAGCATTTGATTGGCTAAGGTCAGTGTTTTTGAAAATTTCCTAATGAGGAGTATTGTCAGAGACCAAAATAGAAAATGCGAATTCCTCATTCCCTTCACCTAGATTTACGCAAGTGAGCGTGGGGTCTGGAGTCCCAGTCGTATCAGTTTTCCCAGGCAGTTCTCACAGTGAGATGGACACGGGGAACCTGGGCCGTCATTCCATGGGTGCTCGACAGCCCGTGGTGCCTGGAAGGCAGCTGCCGCAGAGGCGCTGCGGGCCCAGGGACAAGNTGGTATCTCTTGGTCTCTCTTGTTGAGACCTTGGTTATTTTATTTTCCTAATCATAGTGGTATTTGGGACTCTCCACCATGTATATTTTGGCTTGTTTCTTGAGGTAGCCCTGGAGAAGAAAACAGACAGACAAACACACAGGGAACAAAGGCACACAAACGCACAGACAAATCCAACAAACATGCAAACCAAAAGGGAAAACGAAAAAGTAAAGAGAAAAGAGGGAGGAGGGAAGGCAAATAATAAAAAATAAAAATACACAAAAAGGAAGAAAAGAAAAGGAAAAAAGAAGAAACCCAATCGACAAAGAACAGTTTAAAGCATATAACCAGATTTCCCAGCTACAAATAAATAGCCGGATGTATGCAGTGCTGGTTGAAGAGCATAAAGAAAGGGAGAAATGACCGAGTGGGGATGAAGCGAAATTGGAAATGAAATGAGCAGGCAGAAGGAATAAGAAGCTTTTTTCAGAGAGCAAAAGAGAGGAATATGGTTGAAGAGGTGAAAGAAATGACGATGGTGTTATCCAGATTAACCATATAGTCTGATTACTCCAGAGAGAAAGAGATGAAAAGGTAGGTAGGTGTACAATTTACATCTAGAAAATGGATTAAATGTGACTGTTTAAACAAGCCAGTGACCAGAATTGGTCTTGCCCCGGCTCCGGTTTAAAAAAAAAAAAAAAAGGAGGGCAGCTCTCTAGCAGGGATGGGCGTGGTTTGATCCAATGCCACCCGCGGGAGTATTGCCTTGGCAGTTGTGGGGGGAAGAGTGGCGGCCCACCAGTCCCTTCTTGAACCAAGTGCTGCAAGTCACTTATTTGGGTGTGTAAATTCCCTGTGTCAGGGGCGCAGCCAAGGTGGGCCATGTTCTATATCCCAGGCCAGGCCTCGTTTCCAGATCCCAGTCTGCGCGCCCCACTGAAACTGCCAGAGACACAAACTCACAGGGGATCCCCTCAGGGCAGTCCCAAGCCCCTTGCCTTATCCCTGGAGATTGAGCCAGAAGCCGCTCCTCCCGTCTCCTCCAGGTCGGGTTGGCAAGCAAGGAGCAGTTTCATCCGGGGGTCGCCTGGGACAAGTGCATTCCACCCAGGGTCAGCTGGAGAGCAGGAAACCAGGTCCCTCTGTGTCTTGTCCCCCGAAACATAAACTCGTGGGCAAATCTCCCAGTTTTAAGCCCTTCACCTCCCCTCTAGGGATCCAGCCGAGCCAGAAGCACAAAGGCGCGGCAGCTGCGCGTCCCCTCCAGGTCGAGTTGGCGCTCAGGGAGCAATTTCCCCGGGGGTCGTCTGGGAGGAGTGCGTCCCTCCTAGGGTCAGCTGGAGAGCAGGAAACCAGGTCCCTCTGTGTCCCGAGCGGAGGCTTTTCTGTTCCCCAGCGACAGGGACAGGGTCTTGAGCAGTTTCGGCCCCTCCTTCCCCTCTAAACTCCCCGCAGAGGGGAATCGCCCCCGCCCCTCCGTGTCTCTGGTCCCGGCCCGATTTTATCTTCCCCAGTTCGCACTCACGCTAGAAGGTTTTCTCAGCGGACTCTGTCTCCTTTTCCTCCCAAACTCCTGGATTCTGTAAGGGTTCCTATGGCTTCAGGCCTTCTCCATGTGAGAAATGGGAGCCAGTGCAATGTACGGAGCTCCCTACTTCTCTGCCATCTTGCCCCCTTGGATTCGTCCAGTCCCATATCCTAAGGCAGCTTCTGATAAACAAACCCCCCCTTCAATAAAAATGTATTGGCCTCATATTTAATTTTTCCAGAGCTCAGTTTTTGACTAAATGATTGGAAGTCCAATATCTGGCTGATAAAAATACCAAGGTATTACTAATTGAAGCTTTCTGATATATTATCACCTCCTAAATTTATTTACATTTTAAAAGGTGTATTCTTGGAACAAATGCTTGAGTGCCAGAGCAGTAGATCTCAGTGTTGCATATTTCAGGCACTCAAGCAGAAGTGATGGAGATGCCATTTGATGGCAGTAATAACAGCTAACCAATGCTTGAGTACGCATTTTATGCCTGGCTCTGGTCTAAGTTCTTTTTAACCTAGCTATTACCTGAGTTCTTATTTCTTAAGAACCTTGGGATAAGGAAGTCTTATTACTATTTTACAGATGGGCAAATAGAGGGCCAGGAACAATGAGTAACTTGCCTACATCACATGACTAACAACATCAGGCCAAATATTTAACCTCCACACTCTACCATCTTTTAGCAAGAGGTTTACAAACGTGAAGTTAAATTAGACCACAGGTATTCACCTATTATGCCTGAATAAGCTGTTCGCAGGGTATGTCTTTGGCTTTTATTCCTGGAAACATTTTGCTGATTTTATTCTGCTCTCTTGGTCTGTAATGCTTAGAAACTTCAAGGGATTGGGGGAGGAAAGGAGAAGGTCAGGCTCCTGAGATACCTTTTGTTTACTCTTGGATCTCTGGCCGAGCCTACTTTTCCCTGGCTATATATAGCACACCCAACTGGGAACTTTAAATATTTGTTTTATTTTATGTTTGAGAACGAAGGCTTGGTACAAATGTTTGCTCTCATTGTGTTTACTTTACAATAATAGAGTTAAACTTGATCTCTCAAGATCTAATTACCCTAGCTTCTGTCAAACTGTCCCTTCTCCATCATGCTACCATAAGATTCTTTGAGGTTATTTTCCACTCTACAGCTCCATTTACTATTGTCTGCAGATTTTTATTATGTGACTTCCTTTTCCTGAAGCATTAGGCATGAGGATAGAGACTATTATGGCTAAAATGTCAAAACCCAGAGTCCTTAGTATGGGCCACTCACATGTGAGTGCCAAGTAAGTGCCAGAGCTGGCCATAAGCTCTCCCTTGGGCGTCCTCCGCACCTACCCCAGCCAGCGTCCTGAGCTCTAGAGCAGCCAGTCTCTGACAGCCACAGGGAACCGATTCACAAGAAGACTGGCAGGATTGAAGGGAAGCTTAAGTTTCTGGGGATATTTACACATAAACAAGTGAGTGTACCACAATAAATAAATTACTGGCTGATGAAGCTTGAGGGAAAGCAGCAATAAGCTAGAAGGATTTTCTGCAGAATATTTATTTTCATTTCAGTTACTGTACTTCTTAACTCCTGAATTTATATTGGAGGATTTAAAAAATATACTCACAGTTTGAGCCTCTTTATCGATACTGTCTATTTGGTGAGATATCATTCTCGCTTTTCTTCAGTTATTTAGGGATGATTTTCTATGTTTCTTTGAATATATTCAAAATATCTGATTTAAAGTCTTTGGCTAATAAGTCTATCATGTGGGCTTCCTCAAGAAGTTTCTATTGGTTGCTTCCACCTGCCCCCCACCCCGTATATGGGCAATGCTTTCTTCTTTCTTTGCATGCATTATAATTTCCTTTTGAAAACTGTTATTTTAACTAATACAACATGGAAACAGCATGGAATCAGATTCACCAGCTCTCCAGGGTTTATTGTTGTTGCTTTTTGTAGTAGTAGTTGTTGTTTTTGCTTGCTTTTAACTTTTTTAATGTTTATTTATTTATTTTTTAATTTTTATTTTTTGAGAGAGAGAGACAGAGCACAAGTGGGGAAGGGGTAGAGACAAAGGGAGACACAGAATCCAAAGCAGGTGCCAGGCTCTGAGCTGTCAACACAGAGCCTGAAGTAGGAATGCGGGGCTCGAACTCACAGACTGCAAGATCATGACCTGACCCGAAGTCGGACACTTATCCGACTGAGCCACCCAGGCACCCCAATGTTTATTTATTTTTGAGAGAAATAAAGACAGAGCGNAGTGGGGAAGGGGTAGAGACAAAGGGAGACACAGAATCCAAAGCAGGTGCCAGGCTCTGAGCTGTCAACACAGAGCCTGAAGTAGGAATGCGGGGCTCGAACTCACAGACTGCAAGATCATGACCTGACCCGAAGTCGGACACTTATCCGACTGAGCCACCCAGACACCCCAATGTTTATTTATTTTTGAGAGAAATAAAGACAGAGCCCAAGTGGGGGAGGGGGAGAGAAAGAGGAAGACACAGAACCTTAAGCAGGCTCCAGGCTCTGAGCTGTCATCACAGAGCCGAATGTGGGCCTCAAACCCATGAACCATGAGATCATGACCTGAGCAAAGTCAGACTTTAAACCTACTGAGCCACCTAGGCGCCCCTTACTTGCTTTATTTATTGCCTTTTCTGAACTAATTCTGTGCAGTCTGTTTCCTTTGTTGTGTTTGCCCACCGAAGTCTCTGTTTAGTCAGTTTATGGACAGATAAGGATTGGTCCAATTTCCTTGAACACCCAGAACCACTAAGTCTCCCAAGCTTTGCTAAAGGATTCTATATGAATGCAAGGGCAGACCCTCAACAATCAGCCAGGCAGTTGACAAGTATGCTTTGGCTTTTACTTCTTGCTTATTCAGTGTCTCAAGGTCAGTAGGAGGTAGGAGTTGAAGGTTTTCTCTTGTTTTCCTTGAGCATGCACATAGCCTTGGGGTGTCAGAACTTTACAGAGTTCCTGTGGTCATCTCATTACCCAGTTTTCCTCTTATGCTTTCTGGTCAGCCTATTGTTTGGGAGCTGTTATTCACTGCCTTAGGCATCTGTGAACTAAAAAAAATTTTTTTTGTCTGTAATTGTTTTCCATAAGTGCCCCTGGGGAAGAGGCTTTCAGGCTGGTCAAATTCTTCACTAGCTCATAGACAGTTTTGCATAATAGGGTCCTCCAGAGAACCTCCAGACGGGAGGTCAAATAATGACAATTCTCACTAGAGACTGATCCAGCTCCACCCCTGTTTCTTGGCTCTAGTGGGTTGCAGGTTGCTGGTTCTCATTGTGATTGCAGTTTGTTAGTTTTTGAGGCTACCATGAGCTGGACTTGGATAAGGAAAATCCCACAGAGCCTGTTGTTCTTCAAGAGATTCAGCCATGTATTCATTGACAGCTTTCCAGATATTTGCAAGACTTTGGTTAATTTTCAGTTCTCTGAGGATTCCAGTTTGTGCCAGTGTTTGTTTCCTTTATGGAAAAGAAAATTTTTGGAGGACCTTACTCTACCATTTTTGATGATGTCATTCCAGGATGTCCACTGTAACAACACACTTTAAATCACATATAAAACTAGCAAGCTTCAAACATTTCGCTTGTTTATACCAGAAGAAAAATACCTATTATTATGCACTCTCTTGCATAGTTTTAAATTGACAGCAAAAATCTATTATAACTGCACATACAGGATATAATTTCCAACATTTTGTGAATGATGACATTTCAAATGCTGAAGCTACACTACTCTTTAAATGTTACCAGTGAAATCTAAATGCACTAGCTGTGTGATATCCATCATCCATTTCAAACACATGAACAAGTTCCACTTTAACAGATGGAAAGTTTACATGAAGCCTCATTCCTTTTGAATTCTTCTTTGCATTTCCACAGAGTTTTATCCTCAGATAATACAGTCTTTTATTGATCAATTACTGTATACCAATTAAAATTAATATTTAGTCATCCAAGTCACTTTCCTGGGCCACTACTCATGTTCTAAATTAGTCTTTTGTGTGGCGAGTCTGCACTTAAACCAAAGTTGCATCCAAAGTCACATCTCTTTTGCCAGAAAGAATGTATGGAAGTTGAGAAGCTAGAAAGTAGGTCTCTTAAAACTACCCATGTCCAAAGAGAGTCCTTATATACTTCAACAACATGAATTCACACTCTGAGAACCACCAAATTTTCCATTCCACAGCATCAGGGAACCAACACTATTTGCTGAATGCTCATGAGGTACTAAGTAATACTTGACCTCTTCTAAGACATTCAGATGTCACTAATAACTGCTGACTGGGACTCAGGCTGATAACTCAGTTAAGTGTCCTCTTTGATGTACCATACTTTCCCCCGAGGATTTAATCACATTTATTAAATCTAGATGTAAGTCAACACAAAACCAGGGAAAATCATGCTTTCCATTAAAAAATAAGCACCCTTGGGGGTGCCTCGGTGGTTTAGTTGGTTGAGCACAGGTCATGATCTCATGGTTCATGAGTTCGAGGCCCATGTCAGGCTCTGTGCTGACAAGCTCGAGTCTTGAGCCTGCTTCGGATTCTGTGTCTCCCTGGCTCTCTGTCCCTCCCATCCTAGTGCTCTGACTTGTCTCTCAAAAATGAATAAAAACATTTAAAAATTTTTAAATAAATAAGCAAATACTAGACTGACTCTTAAGTGACTGATTTGAAGTGTTCCTTAACACAAAATTATCTGTAAGTCCTATTAAATTAAATAGGAATGATGCATAATCATCAAGGACAATTTTAGTTTGAGTATTATTCCAGTTATCTTAATGCAGGACATTTGTTCCTTAGCTTGCTTCTTAGTGTGCTTTTGAAAAGCAGTCCATAAATACACATTTTATGAATTGAGTTATATTGTCCATAATTAGGCAATTTATTATTTAAAGATAATTTTTTAAAATAACAACATATCCTTTGCTGAGTGAAAATGCATCCTCTAATGTGCCTTGTTAAATTTTCATGATCACATAAAAGGTTTGCTCGGGGAACCACAGTCACTACTCTCTGATTTTACTGCTGCTTTGCTTTACAAAGTTTTGCCACTTTTTCCCCCACTTTACAAAACTGTTCACTGTTTTCTCAGTTTTGGGAGAGGGCACAGCAGTTAGTCTATGAAATAAATATTACAAAATTTTAAATCACAAAATGCATGTAACACTGGTCATGATAAATGTTTCCAAAGATATACTTTATTATATCTCTGAATGTTGAGTGTTATTTCATTGGCACATAAATGAGTAGAAATAATGATAAAAGAGATTATTTTGGTTGATAAGATTATAGTTATGTTCTTTACAACTATGTGGATCCATGTAAATTAAGGAAATTTGTTAATATTTAATAAAATTATTATCTTACTCTATTAGATTAAGAGAAAGGATTTAGGTATCTTCTTAAACTTTGCTAGAAAGAAACCAAAAGCAAACTGGATATTTTGAGAAAGACTTTGTATGACTTAAAAACTGCCAATTGTCTTCACTGCCCCCTACAGGAATATATTTGGGGTTAAAGTTATTTAAATAAGTTCCAGTTGATGTTTTAATTTAGCCCTGGACTATAGTCTCCTTAAAGGATAGCCCTGACCCAGGAAAGCAAACATGTTAAGTCCCTTAAAAAAAATAACAAATATGAACAGTTCTCTCTCAGCCTTGAACACGAAGTTCAAATTCAGAAAGAACCCTGTTTAGACTGTGGTTTTGAGACTGTGATGAAGAAACAGTATACGAAATCCAACAATCACCAGAATATCAAATTCTATATTACTCATTTCCCTCATTTTGAGGAAAGAAAAGGAAATGGGAGAAGATTGGGAAAGGAAGCTCTATCTGTGAACAAAGGTGTGTTTAATTATTTTTTTAAGGGAGTATCTACAGTTGAAAGAGATTTTACTTTGGTTTAATTCAAAGTTTATCTTAGCCAGCTTTAGATGGCTTTGTCTCAAACAGCCTAGTCAGGACAGAGTTCCTGGCTCAACCAAATGTTGTGTGATGACGGTGTTCCTCATGTTGGATACAAATAGGGCCATACAAGGAGAATGTTTTCTTTCTTTCAACAAACACTATTTTTTTGTTTGTTTGTTTGTTTTTTAATTATTTTTTTATTTCTAGGAGAGAGAGAGATAGACAGCATGAGCAGGGGAGGGTCAGAGAGAGAGGGAGTCACAGACTCTGAAACAGGCTCCAGGCTCTGAGCTGGCAGTCAGCACAGAGCCCGACGCGGGGCTCGAACCCACGAACCGCCAGATCATGACCTAAGTGAAAGTCGGACGCTTAACCGACTAAGCCACCCAGGCGCCCCCAACAAACACTATTTTTGGTAAATTATTTCAGGCACCCTGAATCCAAGTAGTGATGCTTTTCTCTCCAAAATGGATCATTCCCTTAGTATTTGTTATTTACTGCTGTGTAACAACTTTGCAAAAACTCATGAGTTAAAAACAACTTATATTTGTTGTCTCACAGGAGTTTCTGTGTGACTTGCCTGGGTCCTAAGCTTCAGGGTCCCTCATGAGACTGTGATCAAGTGTTGGCCAGGGCTGTGATCTTATCTGAAAGCTTGACTGGAGAAGGGTCTGCTTTCTAATTCATTGGGTTATTGGTCAGATTCAGTTCCTTGGGAACTGTTAGGCTCAGGGCTTCAGTTTCTTACAGTTGTTAGCCTTCATTCCCTGCCACATAGGGCTCCTCCGCATGGCCACTTACTTCATCATAGCCAGAGCAGTACAGCACATCACCTTTGCTGTATTCTGTGCATTAGAAGCAAGTCCCAAGTCCTGCTCCCATTCAGGAAAAGGGGATTATACAGGGGTAACTACATTGGGTACAAAGGAGGCCACTTATTTTTTTTAAAAAAGCTTAATGTCTTTATTTTATTTTGAGAGATGGAGACAGAGAGCAAGCGGGGGAGGGACAAAAAGAGAGGGAGACACAGAATCTGAAGCAGGCTCCAGGCCCTGAGCTGGGAGCACAGAGTGTGATGCAGGGCTCGAACCCACGGACTGCGGGATCATGACCTGAACTGAAGTTGGACACTTAACCAACTGAGCCATCCAGGCGCCCCTAAAGAGGGCTGCTTAGAGTCTTTCTGCAACACCGTCTTTATAGACTGCTGTGCCCTTGCACAATATGTGGCCCTCCTCACAGACCACTGCCACTTATTTTGACCTCAATTGATTGGAAGGTGTTAACTGTATGGAAATCCTTTTGGTTTTCCTTGGAAATTTTATAAGGGAGAATGTAAAGGTATTAAAAAGAAATATATGTATTTGTCTTTGCCTCATATCTTTTCAATCTATCTTGTAACCCTGTCTTGTTAACATAGAATGGAGCATCAGCTCAACCCCTTGTGTCATGTACTCTTCCAATTTTATTGACACTAATTCCCCCCCACCCTCTTTTTTTCTTCTTTAGCTTTTGGGTTTACAAGTAGAGACCTGTGTAACTATAGATATGGGAAATTGAAATATCTCTAGTCCAGCATTTCCCACCTCTGAATTCTTTAAGATGTTGGCGGGTTATATGAGGAAAACCTTTTCCAGGGTAGAAATATTTGGAAATGGACTAATGAACACTAATAGATTTCTTTACTGTGGGTCTTTGTCCCCAGAGCCTTTGTTTGGCTTCTGGAATCCACCTAATAATCCTAGAAGCATGTCAGAAGTCCTGGAAGCAGCCCTACACCAATGGTGACATGAGCTGGTGGGTAAATGTTCCAGCTGCAGTACCCTTTGTCTGGGGTACTTGGGAGGAGGCTCCATACCATCTCCCAAAGTACCCCCCATGGAATCTTGAGCCCCAAATAAGCATAGAGTGGTTTATTTTATTTCCTTCTTTTTTCTCCTATTAGTTTCCTTTTTTTCCTTTTATCTTCTATTTTCCCTTCCACTTCTCAATTTGCCAGTCCCCTGTGGAGGCTTCCTAAGGAACTATCCCAAGTATCTTGCTTCCAAGGAACTCTCTGTCTCAGGCTGTGCTTCGGGGAGAGCTTGGCCTAGGACAATCCCCACAGACATTACCATAGTGCTCAGTTGTTAATTATTGCTTTCTTCTATATTTATTCATCAACAAGATCATAAACTATTTGAGGGAAGGAGCTACACTTACTGCATCATCAGTTACCCCTACAGTTTCTGGAATAGTATACAGGTTTATGGAGTGGGGTAGTGCCACTGAGCTCCAAAAGTTTCTGATCATGTCACAAGTTTTTATTTATACCACCTAGAGTTTAAGAAATGGGATGCTCATGTGTTAACTACAATACATTTCAAAATGTGTACATGCTATTAAAATATGTACATGCTATCATTATTTGCGGCTGAACTCCTGGCTTTGGTTATATATAATTTTTTTGTACATATCCATCAAAAGGAAAGTCAGTTGGGAGAAAATAGCCCATACTATCAGGAATCAATTATTTGAACATAACATGAAGACTTCTTTTTTCCCTTTTGAAGTAAGAGACTGAAAGAGATCTATTATTTAGAGTAATTCGCAATATTACAGAGTCAGAGGGACCTTGGGACCATCTGGCATCTGACCTTTGTCTATCCAGTTGGTAATTTGCAACAAGGTCAAGACAGCCCTAATATTTCAATCATAAGACTTCTGGTAAGTCAGAAGAAAACAATAGAGTAAAAAAGGATCTCTCATTATAGAGTATTTCAATTTTCTTTGATCCTCTATGTATAAGATCATTAAGCTTCAGAGAAGGACAGACCTGGATTCTAGCTCTGTCACTAGAAACTAATTTTAGACAAATCATTCCTATTTAAGCCTCAGCTTCCTTATCTATGAAATAGTGAAATACTTTAAAAAAATTTTTTTAATGTTTTTATTTCTGAGAGAGAGAGACAGCATGAGTTGGGGAGAATCATAGAGAGAGGGAGACACAGAATCTGAAACAGGCTCCAGGCTCTGAGCTGTCAGCACAGAGCCCAATGCGGGGCTCGAACCCACTAACCCTGATATCATGACCTGAGCCGAAGTCGGACGCTCAATCGACTGAGCCACCCAGGCACCTTGACTCTTGAATTCTGAGAAGAAACTGAGGGCCTAGGGAGGGTCCGGGAGAGGGGAAGGGGGCGTGATGGGCATGGAGGAGGGTACTTGTTGGGATGAGCACTGGGTGTTACATGGAAACCAACTTGACAATAAACTATAAAAAATAGTGAAATAGTCGGGTGCCTGGGTGACTTAGTCAGTTAAGCGTCTGACTTTCGCTTAGGTCATGATCTCACGGTTCGTGGGTTCGAGCCCCGTGCCAGGTGCTGTGCTGACTGCCAGCTCAGAGCCTGGAGCCTGTTTCAGAGTCTGTGACTCCCTCTCTCTCTGACCCTCCCCTGCTCACGCTGTCTCTCTCTCTTTCTCCTAGAAATAAATAAAACATTAAAAAAAAATAGTGAAATAGTAATGGAATCAACTTCATAATGTGGTTGTGGGGATTAAAGTAAATGAGATAATTAATGTGCGTAAGGTTCCCAGTACAGTGTTGAGCACTTAATAAATTCCCAGTAAGTGATTCCTGTGACCACCACAGTTGTCTCAATGTCATCAGGGCTTTGTGCCCTTCATAGCAGTGGAGGTGGGGAGCACATAGGAAGAGTGAACAAATGCTTCTGTCCCCTCAGACTTTCTGCTGCCCCAGTTCTTTGGGAAAATGTGCTCATCTTGGGAATGACATCTCTTCTACACCCTTTAAAAGCGTGGGTACTGGATCTCTAATGTCTTCTCTCTGGGTCATTTTATACACTCTTCTCACTGCGTCCACCTTAAGCAAAACTCTAAAGTTGGTGATGTTTTCCTTTGGAGTTTACCATAGCCCCTTTAGTCTCTGTTTCCCCAGGATCTAAGCTCCCCCAGCCTCCCTCCAGGTTTTCACTCTAGGTGAACATACTAACTAAGCTCTTTCTCCCCTCAGCCTTGCTGCAGTGACTGTGTCAATGGAAAGAGTCTCACCTACAATTACATTAAAAATTTGCATTTTTATCAGCACTCAATGCCTTATTGCAAAAAATTAAATATCTTGGGGCGCCTGGGTGGCTCAGTCGGTTAAGCGTTTGACTTCAGCTCAGGTCATGATCTCATGGTTTGTGGGTTCGAGCCCCGCATCGGGCTCTGTGCTGGCAGCTAGTTCAGAGCTTGGAGGCTATTTCAGATTCTGTGTCTTCCTTTCTCTCTCTGACCCTCCCCTGTTCACACTGTCTCTCTCTCTCTCTCAGAAATAAATTTAAAAAAATATCTTACTGTATAATATCATGCCTTTAAGAAAACGGGTAAGTAGGGGACCAGATATATATGGTAGGCATGACTTCACTTGAATTCTTTAAATCAACAGCAGGATGTGTGAGAGCTGATATAATATCATCCATTATTTCTTATATTTATTTATTGGTGTACATATTGAATAGTGTCCTCCCAAAATTCAGCTCCACATGGAATCTATGTGACCTTATTTGAAAACAGCCTCTTTGCAGACACAATTAAGATGTAAGTTGAGATGAAGCTGTATTCGGTTAGGGGAGGCCGTTGATTCAATTACTGGTGTCCTTATAAGAAGGATGCGCTGCTTCAAATTCTGTCTCCCTCTCTTTCTGACCCTCCTCTGCTCACACTCTCTGTCTCTCTCTCTCTCTCAAAAATAAACATTAAAAAAATTTAAAAAAGAAGAGCCCAGCACACAGATACACATGGGGAAGAGGGGCCACCTAAAGATGCAGTTAGAGTGAAGTTATGCTGCCAACGGCCAAGGAGGGTTAGGGTTTGGGTTGGGGTTAGGGTTTGGGTTCGGGTTCGGTTTAGGGTTCGGGTTCGGGTTCGGGTTAGGGGTTAGGGTTAGGGTTGGGGTTAAGGTTAGCTTTGGGGTTAGGGTTGGGGTTCGGGTTAGGGTTTGGGTTGGCGTTAGGGTTAGGTTTAGGATTAGCTTTTGAAGGGAATGCGGCTTTTACAACACCATGAGCTTGGACTCTGTAGACCCTTTCGACTGTGATAGAAATATAGTCCTGTTGCTTTAACCTCCTGAGTTGGTTGTAATTTTGTAAAGCATCTCCCAGGAAACTCTATGTGTTTTGCTGGCACCACCATCACTACTATCCTTATTGGGGCTTTGGAGCAAATCACAAAAGTCTCTCAGTCATTTTATACAAGTGTCTATGAAGTTCTAGGACTGTAACAGGCGCCTGGAGAAAAAATGCAAATAACCGGTCACTGGCACTGAGCTCTGTGACATGGTGATTAGCTGCAAGGAACTATGAGTACTTCCTCTTCTCATAGCCCTGGAAGCTTTAGCAAACTTGAATATTAAGCCTCCTCCCCTCCTAGGCATCTCAAGGGGAGGAATGGAGATTTTTCTTTTCATTATATTGCAGCTGTTGCAGACCTGAGAAAGATTGAGTTGATCCTCAATGCATCATGTTGACCTGAAAAAACAAAAGAGTCAGTTATCTTATCAGTAAAATTAGTCTGTTTCAGAATAGTAAAGGAATTGCAGCTCAGGACAATCAAACTGTGGCAAACCATAGGCAAATCTAGAGAACTAAGGAAATAGGCTTGCTTTTATAGGGTAAAGGAGGTAGCTGAGAAAGAATGTTCCCCTGAGTTCTCATGGA
Source organism: Crocuta crocuta (assembly GCF_008692635.1). Classification (NCBI taxonomy): domain Eukaryota; kingdom Metazoa; phylum Chordata; class Mammalia; order Carnivora; family Hyaenidae; genus Crocuta; species Crocuta crocuta. The sequence continues at coordinate 6,056,954 of NW_027527444.1, read as the reverse complement.
CTGACCTGTTTCTGGGTGAAGAGAAATCCTTCTTTCCTCCTGCTTGGGTAGAAAAGTAATGTAAGATATGCTAGTGCATGACAGCTCCCCCTTCAGGGCTTTCTAACTCTATTTTTAATAAGGTTTCTTTTATTTATTTCCATAGCCATATACCAAATATGAGGTTCCTGAAGTCTGGCATCATGAGTGGGAGCAGAAGGGAGTGAGGGAGGCCCACCTGTCAAGGATGCCACTGCCCACAGTGACCTACATGATGTGGTTCTGGGTCATCATGACTTCCAGTATAGGGGGCTGAGGTTTGGATGGGGAGAAAGGAGCTGGAGGGTCATGTCAATGACCCACTGAATGTTTGTGTTACCCCCAGATCCATATGTAGAACCCAAGTCTCCAAGTTGATGGTATTTGCATGTGGGGCTTTTGGAAGATTAGGTCATGAGGGTGGAGCCCCTATGAATGGTATTAGTGCCTTTATAAAAGAGGCTGCAGAGAGTGCCCTTGCTCTCTGCAGCATGTGAAGGCACAGTCAGAAGAAGGCTGTCTAGGAACAAGGAACTGGGTCTTACCAAACATCCAATCTGCCAACATCTTTATCTCGGCATAGTTCCTTCAGAACTATGAGAAATAAATGTTTGTTGTGTAAGTCTCTCGTTTTGTGGTATTCTGTGATACCAGCTTGAAGAGTCCAAGATAGTTAAATTTCTCATGTACACATCCTTCTCCTTCCCCCTAAGACTGTAGCTGTTAGGTGAGGCCAAAACAGTCATTCCTCAGGTAACACATGAACAGAGTTTAGGTGTGCAGTGTATGAAAGCATCACCTGTTATGTTTGATGAAGGAAAGCTGAAAATCTTGTATATTCGTCATACAAATAAGAAAATCAAGGCCCAAAGATATTACACAACTTGAAGGTGAAAATAGGATCACATTTGGAATTTAAGTCTAGATCCTTTTATTTCAGTTCTAATCCCTAGCAACAGCAAGAAGGAAGAAAAACAGGCAAATAACAAATTGCATTCAGAGGGTGGGTGCATAAGCCATTTTAACTCCTAATATGGTCCTTGTGTGGATAACACCTCTCTCTTGGGTAATTTCAATCAAGCCTCTCAGATCCAGGAAGGTCGTTCAGTACAGCATTGAATATTCATAACAACATGAGTCATAAAGGAAAGTCTAAAATGTGTTCAGTATTCTCTGATTAAAAAGGCTTGCATGTATATAATGAGTAAAAATATGCTTTAGTGTCTGAGAAAATATACTTACGTAGAGAAATACACTGTCAGTGTTAAGCAAATAAATCCTTACTACATAATAACTATAAGTCTGTCATTTTCCCTGAAACAACTCATAGCAATGTTTTAAAGCACATAAAAATTAAGAATAAATAGTTAAGATTTATTTCATCCAGGCCCAGAAATGATGCTGGAAATTGTAAACAAAGTCCCAGGAGCTTGTTGCCTTAGAGCATCACCTCTTGGTACAATATTTTAGGCATAGGCACTTTGTGTTCTAACACTGATGGATTCTGAAAAACCCAGGATATGCGTGAATTCTAATTTGTTGATATCTTTTATTGGATTTCTAATCCAAAATGTGTTGGAATAGTGTAAAATATAAACATTTTTACTAAACAAAAGTAAAGAACTAATACCAGGATAATAGCTTACTTTCAAAACCCCTCCATGGCCTACATCAGCTGCAAAATCAGCTGTATGTAGCTCTGTAACTTTCAGGATAAGCAGGTTGTAAATATATATGTATATTACATATATATGTATATTATATATAATTTATAACATGTATATTATGTATAATATATATTCTTTTTTTTACTTTAACTTTGTCTCTTAATTGAAAAAAATAGATACCAATGAGCAGAGAAGCCTAGCATGTGGATATCCCCCCATGTACATGGACTTCCCTTTGGAGATGTCCATTTTTGGTTTCTCTTCTAGAGTTCCCCACATCAAAAAGTGGAGTATAGTGTTGAAGAACAAGGCTTTGGTATCAGATTAATTAATTTAAACAAACATTTATTGAGTACCTACTATGTACACACTGAAGATACAATGGTGAACAAGATAGATTTGGTCCCTGCCTATGGAGGTCTTATTCTAGTGAAGAAGACAAACAGTAGAGAAGTAAATAACAATAGAATCTCAAATGGGAGTAAGTAATGTGAAGTAGTGAAGCAGGGTCAGCAGAAAGAGCTTGGGTGGTCAGGAAAGGTTACACTGAGACTTCTGAGGGGATTGAATGATGAGAGTGACCTGTGTGAAGCTCTTGGGGGAAAGTTTTGAGGTAGAGAACATAGTATGTGTTATGGCCCTGGGGTAGAAGCAAGCACCACATCTCAGAGGCCAGGCGAGCAAAGCAGAGAGAGGAAGGAGAAAAGGGTAGAGGGTGGGCTTTGGTAAAGGGTTTAGTTTTCATTCTAAATGTAATGGGAATCCCCTAGAGGCCTAGGGAGGGGAGAGACTCCAGTCTGAGAATGGTGGCCTTGGGAGCTGAGCCCAAGTGGAGACTACAGGGAAGGAGGGGCAGGAAGGGCAGTCAAAAGGCTTCTTCACAATCTATACAGAGGCACAGCAGGTAGGATTGCAGAGGGGGATGAATCTGCTGAGAAAGTCACCAGGGGTAGATGGGTTTCAAAGCCTCAGGCCGCAGGATCTGATGGAGACCACAAGACAAGAAATAAGGTTTCCTTATTTAGGGAAGTATTTTTGGCTTGAACTTCCAGTGCCATTAACTGGAAGAAAAAATGTCAGTGATTAGAAGACGGGAGGGAGTGTGGCCCGTCCTCAAGTAAGTGGGTAGGACTCTTGGCCTCAGGTGGGGCACTGAGTTTATCCACTGAGACAAGAGAAAGCCAACCACACGGTTGTAGGTACAGGCAGGTTTAAAGCTTTTGGGTTGGAGGATAAGGTTCTGGTCTGATTGCTCATGTTTTATTTGTGAAATAAAATAAAAAAAAAAAAGGATGTTGCCTGCATGTGATAATGGGAGAGGTCATGGCAGCATCCTGAGAAGAGCAGCAAAGATATTACTTTGAGGTATTGGAGGAGGGAAGCATGTTGCCCAGGGTATGGAAGGATCCGTGCAGCCCAGAGAACATTAAAGATTTGTGGTCAGAGGCAAAGCAAGATCACTCACCATGTTGGGGGCTTGGAAGTCTATCAGATTAGGGTTACATAGAGCCAAAGGGATAAATCCTTGGTGACCTGTGAATGGAGAGACAACGGGCCAGTGAGGCCTGGGGGGATAGTGCTCCCATCTCTCCCAAGAAGGAAGTGGACAATTAGTTCTCCTTGGAGCTGTTTGCAGAATATGTCAGAGGCACTAGGGAGAAAGGCTATCTGTGTCTTGCTGGGAAAGGCAGCTTTGTAAGCAACTCATGAGACTCTATGAGGTGTCCTTTACATCCTGCCTGAGCAGGGTCATGACAAGGAAGGGCTTGTTCCAGTTCTGGGTGAATACAGCTCTGGCATTTAGTAACTTGCTGACCTCAGGCAAGGCACTTCTCATCTGGAAAAGAAAGATTATAATGCTACTTAACTCAAATTTTTTTATGAACATTGAAAAATTATTAGATATAACATTTGATACATTTTTAGGTATGGAAGATCCAGTCAATAACTCTTGAGTATTATTATTTGTAAAAATCCAGTTCTCACAATGAAGATGAATCATCTCCACACTCTGTGTTGTTTCATCATTCCCAAGAAGGAGAGTGGATATTTTGAGAAAATTTTCAATCATCAGAAAGACCCTCTTAAGAAAGGAATCCTCTAGAGTTGAGGGTACTAACTGGATCTCTGGCCCCTTTATGATAACAGCTTGGTGTTGGAAACAATTTCTCAAATCAAGAGTGTGAGTACACACATACACACACACACACACACACACACACACACACACACACACCACATAAAACACATACGCCATGCAGGCACATGTGGGTTTGGTGCCTCTGGAGAGAGAGCTTATGTCATATGCTTTAATGAGTGGAGGAGCTACTAGCTACTTAATGACAGACATCCTGGTGACCTGACAGTCTGACGTTAAGTAGCTAGTACCTGCCTCTCTTGAGCACTGCCTCACCCTCTCTCCTTCTCTGTTTTAAAATTAGACTCCATCTTTTTAATAGAAGAGAAAGCAGTCATGTTGAAGACTTCTGACTGATTAATACAGCTAAAGCTGTGGACACAGCTGTTGTACTTCCAGTTCACGCTTCCTTACCAACTCCTCAGCATAGTCCTCTTGATGGCGCATACTCTGGTTCTGCTCGCTGGTGCACTGGTGGAATCTGGCATCTACTACATCCACAGAAACTGCAGATTATATAATACAAGGGATTACAGGGTGTTTCATGGACCCAGAGTGTCTTACAATTGGAATGGAGATAATCTAGTCCATACTCTATAACCTTCTGAGGAAGACACGGAAAACTGTGGGGATGGACAAAGTTGTCTAAGACTTAGCACCATATTAGTGTGGAGCTAAGACCATAATGTAAGACTTATGGGTCTCATTCTAGTGCTATGGATACATATGTATTTCATTAACACTTAATAACTATTTGTGGAAGAAAAATTGGAAAATCCAAATAAATGAAAAACAACAACATGATACACATGAGACTTCTTCCACCAAAGAAAGTCACCATTGACGTTTTTAGTATACATTTCTCCATCACCCTCTCCCAGATCCAATTTTGCACAGGTGAGTCTTCTCAGCAGAATGTAGGTTATATATGGAACCCTTGCTGTGGGAGCATTTGTACAATATACTGTAATTTCCCACTTCCATAGTATAATGATATAAGTGAACTGAATAGAGTGACATAGAATAAGTCAACCCTCAGAATAGACACCACCACCTGCCATTTTAACATGCACACTTATACAATGTCATTTTAGGGTTGCATATTATCATTTAAACTAAATTTCCTTAAAGCATATGCCTAGAAATAATAAAGCCAGGAGAGAGAGTGTATGATTCCTGCCCCCCCAGGCTTTTACTGTGTTCTAAAAAACTATTCTGCAAAAAAAATTACATCCATATGTTAGAGTGTTCACTCAATTCCTAACCAATGTTGATTATTACTTTTTTCCAAATATTTTCCATTTTCATCACCCAAAAAAAAGACTCAAACAATATTACCTCTCACATTTCCAATAGCTTTATTTTAAACTACAAAGCAGTAATTGCCTACGAAAAAACAAAATTAGGTGAACATAAGGTTTCAGGCATTTGGAAATGTGTTAGGTTTTAAGCTGGTGTTCTAGCTCAGCATCAAAATGACCAGAAAAAAAAAAAGATTCATATTTGTTCAAGAATTTCCAGTGTATTATCACTATTTTTATTTAGGTAAACATTTCAAATACCCAGCTAAGCTCTATGCTTTTAAGTCTTGTAAATTTTTTTTATTTAGAGAGATACCAATTTTACCCACTTTATCTGGTCCCATCTCAAAACCTGTACATTTAATGCTCTTTCACTTCATAAACAGCACTAACTATACATTTTATTTTTCAGTTTTATTTTTTTAGTCATTGAATTTATCTAAGGAAAGAGGAGCAGATGCTCTTCACACATATAAACTACATGTGAGAGCATTACAGTCTTTAGAAATGTAATTGATGTCTGTGACTTGAGGTGAAATGATTGGAAGTTTGAGCAGAAATGAAGGTAAATCCTAGAACCAAAAAACTCCAAATAACTGAAGGCGTGGAGCTGAATACATGTGCTCACAACCTTCAAATAAGAAACTTTATATTTTAATGCTTGCTCTTCTCTCCTTTAGTTTAATTGGTCCAAACACAAAGTACAGGATTACTCCTTGAGAATTCTAATTCCTGAGCTTTTAAGAAACTTAAAAAAGAGGTTATCAGTTTTAAAGTATGATTTTCTGTCATACAGCACCTTTATCAGTCTGGATGCACAGGGGCTCAACAATGACTCTGGTCATCGTTTCTTCCCAGACACTTAACAGTGTTTGTGGAACAGACATCATGTGCCCAGCTGGGTGTTGGCTTGAGGAAAATACCAAAGAAATAGGCATGGATGAAATGAGCATATCAAAAAGTATGACAAGGTAAAAAGTGGAACTTTAGTAATGATCACTTAGATCAGGAGTTGGCAAACTGACCCTCAGCCCGAATCTGACAGTCACCTGACATGTAAATAAAAATGTACTGGGACAATTACACTCTCCCATTTACAGGTTGTCTGTGTCTGATGTCATACTACAACAGTAGAGTTGTAGCATGACAGTGTGACAGTATGGCAGCATGGGGATGTGACTGTGTGGCTGTGTGGAGGTGTGGAAGTATGGCAGTGTGACAGTGTGACTGTGTGGAGGTGTGGCTGTGTGACTGTGTGGCTGTGTGGAGGTGTGGTTGTGTGACAGTGTGACAGTGTCACAGTGTGGCTATGTGACAGTGTGGCTTTGTGACTGTGTGGAGGTGTGGCAGTGTGACTGTGTGACTGTGTGGAAGTGTGGCTGTGTGACACTGTGACAGTGTGGTAGTGTGGCTGTGTGGAGGTGTGGTTGTGTGACTATGTGGCTGTGACTGTGTGAAGGTGTGGCAGTGTGACGGTGTGACTGTGTGGAGATGTGGAAGATTGACAGCGTGACTGTGACTGTGTGAAGGTGTGGCAGTCAGTGTGACAGTGTGACTGTGTGGCTGTGTGGAGGTGTGGCACCTATCAGTAATTTATTCCTTTTTATTCGTGGTACCACAATTTCATTATCCATTCCTCGGTGAATGGACCTTTGGATTGCTTCCAGTTTGGAGCTATAACAAAAAAGCAAAAGGCAAAGATCCTGCTATGAACATGTACAAGACTTCATGTAGATATATATTTTCATTTCTTTAAGCTGAACATCCAAGAGTGAAATGGCTGCATGGTAGAAATATGTTAACCTTTATTTTTTAAGAAATTTTTTAAGTTTATTTATTTATTTTGAGAGAGAGCATGTGTGCACACAAGCTGAGGAGGGGCAGAGAGAGAGGGAGAGAGAGAGAATCCAAAGCGGGCTCCACGCTATCAGTGCAGAGCCTGATGCAGGGTTTGAACTCACAAACCCTGAGATCATGACCTGAGCTGAAGTCAGATGTATACTGACTGGGTGACCCAGGTGCCCCAGAAATATGTTAACTTTTAAATAAACTACCAAACTGTTTTTTGTATGAAAGTTCCAGTTGCTCCATACTCTGACCAATACTTGATGTCATCAGCCTTTTTATTTTTAGCCAATTTGAAGTATGTGTAGGTAACATTTCATTGTAGTTCAGTTTGCATTTCTTCAATGACTAATGATGTTGAACATCTTTTCATACTTCTTTTTGCCATTTATATATCTACCTTTGTGAGGTATCACTTCAGGTCTTTTGTGTCTGACCTGTGCATGACTCAAGGGTTCAGATGAGATTTGTGTAGGTGGTCCAAATGTCAGTTCTGATCTCAATACTTTTGTCTCATTTGTCTGGGTCTTTCCTGTGCATACATAGTTAAGGTTGAGACTTGTGGGAATTATTAGTCAGAATTGGAGAGCACCTTATCTGGCCCTCTCCCTATGCCGCTTCCCTACACACTTGGGTCTTCAGGGCCTCTTTCATTGTTCCTTTTAGACTTTTAGCCACCAGCCAAATGACTGGAGGCTGCTGCCAGGGGAGAACAAAAAAAAAGGAAATCCATCTCCATGTAGGTCACCTCTTCAAGTTGTGACTTCCTTCACAATCTTCCCTTTTCGTTTATTTTTCAGAATCTTTGGGAGTTTTTAATTTGCCTGCATTCTGCATTTTGGTTGTATACAGAAAGAGGGATAGGCTGTACTGGGCTTACCCCACCACAATGAAACTAGAACAAAATTACTAAATTGTAGGTAATTAGTCTGTAACCTGGTCTTTTTTATTGAACTACAAAGAGATCCTTTTCCTCTCCAACCCCCTTCTCCATGTGTGTATGTGTGTGTATACTTTTTTTCTAGAATACCAAGAATTCTGGCAATAACTTCAGAAGTTGTAGCCTCCACACTCAAAGATAATTGTTGGGTAGCTGATGAATGGCTGTTAGGGTTTAACTGACCTGCCATATTGAAATTCAGTCAGGCTTGATGGAGGTGCACTAGGATGACTAAATTGGAAAAACTTTGTGCATTTCACTATTGAATGGTGAGGAGACATTCAGCATATAATACATTCTCATTTTTATATACAATGTTTGCATTCTTTTCAGTAAAAATGACAAGATCTCTATGGGTTTAGTGACAAATCTAAAAAGACCAAAGACTCATGGGACACAACTCCTTGCAAGAATTTGAATGACATTGACAATTCCATGGCAAGTGAGAGCAAAGCCTTTAGCCTTGGCTGAACCTTCTCCAAAGCCCTGGATCTTTTGGAAGCAGCATCAGAAGCACCTTGTATTCAAGGTGGGCAGTTATAGTATTGGCAGGATGAGGCAAAAAATCAGCAGTTTAGTCTATGTTACCTTGTAGGCAGGTAGACTATGAATCTGAATTTTTCACCGTGATGTATTGGTGGCTGCTGATATCCTATTGCAGAGATGATTAATTCGTTAAAACACACATGAAGATCTGGAGATGCTTCATAAACCATTTCAAATATAAAATTTTCCTACAATTTCCCCTAATTGTTTCTAAATAAATGGTACCATGATAATACTATGACAAATAAACCCAAGAGAGGTGTTGACTGGTACCATGAGGTCAGTTTGATAGGCACCTAAAAACTGGAAAAGCAACCTAAGGAAAAACCAAGAGATCTTTAATTACCAACTTTCAATTCTATTATAGTCAATATCATAATGGATATCATTAAATTTTCACTGGAAAATGATTACTTTTCTCATTCTGTGGGATTTCTTTTACTTTTGGAAAAAATATGTTTATTTTATTCTTGAGAGAGGGAGAGAAGCATAAAGAGAGGGAGACACAGAATCTGAAGGAGGCTCCAGGATTGAAGCTCCACTGAGCTTTCAACACAGTGCCTGACCCGGGGCTCAAACCCACAAACTATAAGATCATAACCTGACCTGAAGTTGGCCCTCAATCGACTGAGCCACCCAGGTGCCCCAGATTTCTTTTACTTTTAAAAATTGGACTTCCATTTATTTTGTTCCATTACAAGGGTGTAGGTAGATATCGGCATGTGAACATTTATGTTTCTGCTGTGAGCATGTGAGTACAATATATATATCTGAATATAGCAATTCTAAATAAATTATCAGAGACTTATATCAGACTGAATTTAAAACCAAAATAGGTATTGGGGCGCCTGGGTGGCTTAGTCGGTTAAGCCTCTGACTTTCGCTTAGGTCATGATCTCGCGGTTCGTGGGTTCGAGCCCCGCGTCGGGCTCTGGGCTGACAGCCAGCTCAGAGCCCGGAGCCTGCTTCGGATTCTGTGTCTCCCTCTCTCTCTGACCCTTCCCTGCTCACGCTGTCTCTCTCTCTCGCCTAGAAATAAGTAAAACATTAAAAAAAAATTGAAAAAAAAAACCAAAATAGGTATAAATATCACCATTTTTATAAAATTTGAACTGAAATCATTGGTTTGGCATAACATCACATTTAATTAACTCTTTGAAGTTAGAAAGAACTGGATTCAGATCTCAATTTTTTAATTAGTATTAGTGTATGATGCTGGGTAAGTTATTCAGCCTCTCCTAGATTTAGTTTCTTCATACAAAATGTGATAATAATGGTTGTTTGGAGAACAAATTTAAAATTTTATGTAAAGCACAATATAAATGCTCAATAAATGGCTCCTATAAATATTTTTTAAATTATTATTACTTGTAACTGGTATAAAAAAACATATATAACCTAATTAATTACTGCAAGTCAGAATTGGAACTATGTATTTTGTTTCTCAAAACAAACCTCCTCGGGTTGATTTTCCATTTGATTCAAATCCCTGAGCCAGATAATGTTTTCAGCAGAGCTCAGGGGACCCAGAATAGCAACTTCCCTTGTCTGAAACTTACATGGCCTCTTCCTGTCTCGATTCCAAATCTTCCCGTTCATGGTTCTTATCTTGAATCTCCCCTTTTCCCACACCTGCCAATTTTTAACACATCGATAGCTTTATCAGTCGCTTTTAACAATCTTGTCTTTCCTCAAAAGTCATATTCATGAATGCCACAGCCCCTTTAGAGACTTCCTTCTTAGCTTTCTTGGTTGGTGTTTGGTGTCTGTCAAAATATTGAAAATGCCTGTACTGCTAATAGTTAAGAGGATGTAGCTGGCAGGCTATGAACTCACCTGTGTCTCCTTAGATGGAGTTACCCCTGAAAACACAGTATTTAAAGGCTTTCCCCCATCTCAATGGAATGGTCATAATGAAGAAAACTTGATAGACTACTAAGGAGACAAATAAAACACCCTCAAACAAACTATAATTTGCAACCACCAAACTTATTTGAGATATTTTCTAGGGTTTTATTCCTCTTATTAATGACTCTCATTTATGTTAAGTTTGTATATCATAGAGAATAAATTTAGTTATAGATTTGTTGTGCAGAAGGTATGATAAATATGAAAGTCTTTTTATTTTTTATGTTTTATTTATTTTTGAGAGAGAGAGACAGAGCATTAGCAGGGGAGGGGCAGAAAGAGAGGGAGACACAGAATCTGAAGCAGGCTCCAGGCTCCGAGCTGTCAGCACAGAACCCGTCGCAGGGCTTGAACCCATGAACCATGAGATCATGACCTAAGCAGAAGTCAGATGCTTAACCGCCTGAGCCACCCAGGTAGGTGCCCCAATATAAAAGTTTAATAATTTATTTTAGAGGACCAAATTTTAAATTTACAAACACATTCATCTTTTTTTTCAGGAAGAGGTCAAACTCATTTTTATTTAGTTCATTTTCATATTTAGATCTCTTTGTTTGAATCAAGTGAAAACACGATGTTTCCACAATTCTTGTTTATACCTTTTATACGTAGCAGCACTAAGCCACTGGGACAGATTACATTGATGTTAGTTATGCCTTAAAACAAAATAAACATGGCAAATTCTATTAACTCTGATCACAGGGCAGACTATATCTTGATTGGTCATATAATGATTTAAACATTTATCTTTTTCAAAAGAAGTGTTCAGAAGCTTTTCTCAGCATTTATTTTTAAGGGTCACAGAAAGCTTGAGAGTTTGTGTTATAATCTCTCTTTTGCCTGCAAGCAAGAGTATACTTACATTATCCCCCAAGAGGTAGCTATAACAATATGGAAAATATTTATAAATGTTCTCATGTGTACAGTAAAGGTATTTACATAAGAAATGTCAGCAAAAGCAAAAAAAAAAAAAAGAGGGAGGGAATAGAAGATAATCATTATTTTTGAGGAGCTGTTGACAAGTCTCATTGGAAAATGAATCTCTCTCCTTTGACTGGAAGCACTTGCTCCTTTTGGCTTATCTTTTCTTTCATAATGTTTTCTTTCCTTTCCTCCTTCTTATGGGTCTGATTATTTTTTCCAAGAAAACTAATGGTTCATGAAGAGGAGCAACAGTTTAAAGGCAGTTACACTCCAATGATGAAGTGAGGAGAGCGGCGTGTGTTTGTACACAGAGAACATTTATGATTCCAACTGTTCCAAAGCAAGAGCCTGGCTTCCCAGAACAGCCCTGGCCATCCTCTGCGACTCATCAATTTCAGGGCTGCTGATTGCCAAATGAGTAACAGAAACTTTTCTGTATCCTTCAGTTTCGCCAAGTTGATTTGGGTGCTTTGAAATAGAAACCAAGTGTGCATTCCCAGTACCAAAGCCTGTACTAACCTATCCCAACAGCAGGTCTCTGAAGGAGAGGAGGTGTGGGATGGGGCGGGGGTGGTGAAGACAGATTCTGAAACACTCCTTTCAACATGAGCCACATTCAATCCAGAGCTCCGGACTGATTAGCAGTTCCACTGGTCTGAAGTCTCCGACTATAGTTATCATAGTGGAGTGTCCTGAGCCACTGAGAGTTAGAAGGGAGAGTCTGGATCACCAAGAATTTCAGTTAAGTCAAGCAACTGAATGGGCTGGACTTGATACTTCTGCCACTAGAAATTTAAAAATGACTAAGTCATGATGAATATCAGAGAATACCCTTGACTTTCAAATTCTTAACCTACGTTATAATGGTATCATAAGAAAGAATGAGGAAGGGATGTCCCTTCCCGTTAAAGCTTGTGTTCTGGAGCAAAATCATGCATCCCTCTTCTGGTCATACCTGTGTGTTCCTCACCAACAGGATTAGCCCTTAGGAAGGCCTCATCCAAAGCCTGTGGCATAATTTGGAGAAGCTGCCATGCATTCAAGCTTACAAGCCATGAATTCCTCAGATAAACCTCAACTTTATTGAAACCCATCTTACAAAGTACCCTAACCCTATGCTCACTTCCACACATCATGGTATTTTGCTCACTCATCTCTCCAGAATATCCCCATGTCCTCGCTGGCCTCCAACTCGGGGTAACAGTGTTTGGGGGACCCGAGTCCCCTTTACTGTCTGCCTTTCTTCTATGTCCATCTTCTTCAAATTCTGCTTTCTTTCATTTGTCCTTGGTTGTTGAGCATGCCTGGAGGATTTAATCAACTATACCAAAAAGTCTTGCCTTGTTTACTTAGCAAAAAGTGATTGCTTCCTTCCCTGAAAACCTATAGGCTTTATCCTATGAAATCTATCTCATAATGCTTTCATTCTTGTGCACATCTGTCACACACTCCTTTAGGGTAGGAAAAATGTCTTATTCATCATTTTATCCCTCATTGTACCAGATCAATATGTAGCAGATAATACATATCTAATCAATAGAATGTGTTTAAAATTTACTAAATTGAGTTAAAAACAATGAAGAGAAGACAGTTTGATTATTGTTGGAAAACTCTTCGCAGATGATACTTGTGTGTGATCTATAATATCTGGTTGGATATTCTCTTGTTACACACTTACTGTTTCCTATGTGCAAACCTTACCTAAAAGAGCACATTGCAAGGTCTATAATAAGGAATAACGTGGTACATTTCTCTTAAAATTCCCACATCATTAGTCCAATGTGATAAATAATCCAGCAAATCATAACATGAAAAGGGACTCTAGAAGTGGGTCCAAAAATCTACTACCTCCAAATCACCCCTAGGTGATTTTATAAAATATAATTTCTTGGACTGTAGAGAAGATGCACTGAATCAGAACTGCTTGGGCACAGATATATGTGACTTTAAGAATTCTCAATGTAATTCTGTTTGGAAGATAGGTTTGAGAACCAGGGATATAATCCAATTTATACAGTTTACTGATGGATAGACTGAGGGAGGAACAGAGAACTTAAGTGATTATCTAAGATGCAACAGCAAGAAGTGTCTGACATTCTTTCCACTCTTGAATTGACTTCGCCCCTGCCTGGATGTTTCTCATAGAAACCTTGTACCCCTTAGCCTCACAAGCAAGTCTGTTTGGTGATAACTGTGCTTTACTTCAAGCTTCAGCTGTGCTTTCTGCCTTCTCTGAGGCTTGTTATACATCGCGCACGCACAAGCTGGAACTTCAGGGAGTGTGTGCTCCCTGAGGCATCTCTCAACCTGTGGTAGTTGGGGGAGCTTGGGAGCTGATGTTTCTCACCTTCACACCTTTAGCAGATAATTCTGACAAGCATCTTATATGCTCCTCAGAAGGTCCTGGTAGCCAGTAAATAATGCCTTCTTGTGTCGACTTCCCCTGTTTTCCTGCTTGCCTTTCCCTGGACTTTGATTTCTGCTCTCTGGAATCACTTCTGAGGTAAACAGTGTGCACACAAGCCCTTGCCTTTTGCCTTTTGTTCTGCTTTGACAGAATCCAAACTAAAACAGGCCCTTAGGATAAGATTTTGGAGCCAGATCTGATGGCAGTGAAAACCCATACACTAGCACCAAATTAGTGACTTATCTGGTAACTGGAATGGAAGCAATTGGAATGTGTGAATCATCACGTGGTGGCTCTGGAAGTTGAACGATTTAGGGACAATATAAATATAATTAACCAGTTATTATGATCATGGACTTAGTTGGCTTTTATTAACTTCTTAGAAGACTTCAGGGGAAAAGAGAAGAGAGGAGAGGAGAGGAGAGGAGAGGAGAGGAGAGGAGAGAAGAGAAGAGAAGAGAAGAGAAGAGAAGAGAAGAGAAGAGAAGAGAAGAGAAGAGAGGAGAAGAGAAAGCAGTAGGCTTAAGATTAGCAAGCCAACAAGAATACCTGAAGCTTGTCCTCGTGTTCCTGGGTGGCTCCCAGGACAGAGAAATGAGACAGAGATGTCAGAATGGCCTTGGTACAGTGTTGAGGAAGGGTTGAAAACTTCAGAAAGGTGGAAATATTAAGATGAATTTGTTATGTGATACCATTATACTCTGTTGGGAGACCCTGAAGAATGTTCCCTTCACTAAGGCTATTAACAAGTCTCTTGGTGAGGGGTCGTTGGTACCATTTAGTAGCATGGGGTGACTGACCACTGAAATCTGGGGTTTGTTATAGGAGAAATAGCTATGGAAATAGATTTCCTTGAATCAGTTGGGATTACAGGGTTCCAGAATGACAGGTGGCAGTATGAAACTGTAAGGAGTCATGTAACCAAAATTGCCATAAAGAGAAAAAAGGAAAGCATGTAAGCTTGTGCTCCTTGAACCACAGGACTATGGCCAGGCAATGGTGGGTTTCTCATGGTGTTCCAAATGGAGAGACAGATGAACAGCTGACTAAGGGTGTTGTTTAAGTTGTAGAACAAAAAAAAATCAACTTGATGAGATATCTATGTTGTGTTTTCAAAAGGTCACTTTGTAATGTAGAAAATGGGACATAAGTAGTGAATCTAGGTATAGGAAGAATAGTTCAGAGACTTGAGTAATTATAGAGAAAGGATGAAGGAGTTGTAGGCCAAGCTAGCAGTGATGGAGGCGAGAGGTATGGGAGGGTGAAGGTATGTTTGGAAGTACACAGGATGGAACCTGCTGACAGACTGGATGGAGGTTACGGTGGAAAAGGGGTATCAAGGGCTATTCTCATGTTTTTGGCTTCAGCAAGTTGGTAGATGTTGGTACAAGAACTGCCAGGGAGGAATGGAAAGAGGTGCAGGTTGTGGAGGAACCAAGAGCTCCTTCCAGAGCAGGCTGAACTTGTAATACCTGTCAGGCACCCAGGGTTGATGCCAGAGAGGATACTGGGTACAATAGTCCAAAGTTTGGTGGAGACACAGACCTGGTTAGTGTTGACACTTCCCATCATACCATTGATGAGAATTCCCAGAGAGACAATGCAGAAGAGAAGGTAGGGATAAAGGGCCAATGTGAGACCTCTGGTGCTCTCTAAAGTTTAGTTCCTGGTACAGAAAAATAACCCAGTAATTTTAATTACCCAGGATGTGCAGCCAGTGAGATCAGAGGAAAGCCAAAGGACTGTGGTGTTGAGGCAAAAGTGCTCTAAACAGGAGAAAATTAAAAAGGGTGAAGTCATGACCTGCATTGAATCCTGCTGAGAGCTTGAGTAATAGCCAAGGACAGAGAAATGACTGGTGGATTTGGCAAAATGAAAGTCAATGATGATGCTAACAAGAGTCATTTCAAAAGTTGGATAGAGAAGTCTATGCGAGTGAGGTGAAGTTACCACCATCAGTAATAGAGTGAGACAAGAAAAACTTGGGGTTCCAATCTGCAAATAAGGTCACACTTGTTACAAAGAAGCTTCTAATTCTACTTAAAAACTGATGTGTTATGTTTGGCAGTTTAAAATATTTAAGGAAAAAAATGATTTGATTTCTTAAAAAGGCCAGGTGATAAAACGGTAGATCCATTTCCTAAGAAAAAGAGATTCCATGTGAGTTATGAGAAAGTAGCAGACTGAGAACATTATGTGTCTCCATTTTGAGAGTGGAAATTCAGAAAGATGGTAAACATGAACAAAACAAACCAGGATGTTGATTTGGAGGAGAAAAAAAAAGCGGATGGCAAATCACGTGGGGATCAGGAATGGTAGGAAAAGATGGAGCTGAAACCAAGAACATGCCCTGAGGCCACCATGAGGGTGAGAGATGGGTGCAGCTGAGTAGGACTTAACATGTTTGGTAATAATACACTATTAGAACTTTGAAATATTTAAATTCACTCTTGTTTTTACTATCTAGTTTTTAAAAAGAAAGTAGAAGTTACAAAAACACACTAGTAGTAAACATTAATATTTGTGCAGACAAAGCACATGTGCATAGTTCATGTATTATACGCTGATCCTACTTGGCTGGCTAAATTGGAAGAGCATGTGACTCTTGATCTCAGGGTCGTGAGTTCTAGTCCCACACTGAGTGTAGAGATTACTAAAAATAAATAAATAAGTAAACAAACAAACAAACTCTATACACTGATCCTTTTATCATCCAGTTCTACACACAGTGCAAGTATTGTGCCTAACCCACATACTATGCACCCCCTGTGTAGCACCTGAATACATTACAGTCATTGTGGCAAGATGGCATGGCAAGATGAAACTCAAGCAAACCTTCCATGAGGATTCAATTTTCTGAGCATAAATACATGGAGAAAAATAAATATGTCAATGAAGTTCAAACTGATTTACTCGGAAAAGTTTTTATTGTTTTATTTTATTTTTTAATTTTTTTAGGTTTATTTATTATTGAGACAGAAAGAGCATGAGCAGGGGAGGGGCAGAGAGAGAGAGAGAGAGAGAGAGAGAGAGAGAGAGACACAGATTCCGAAGCAGGCTCCAGGCTCTGAGCTGTCAGCACAGAGCCTGACGCAGGACTCGAACTCACGAACTGTGACATCATGACCTGAACTGAAATTGGACGCCCGACCAACTGAGCCACCCAGGCACCCTGGAAAAGTTTTTAGTAGCCTTGCCATTATTATGTCTTACAGCATGTTTATGGGCAGGCATTGTAGTCATCACACAATCTTACTCGTAACCAGTACAAGTAAGCAGGCTACACCTCTGTGACAACCTTATTTGTGTGGGCCAACTACTTCCTCTCATGTGATAGGAACAAAGAACAGCCAAGGGTCTGGAATCCAGCAGTCAGCGTTTCAGAATCTTTGGGCTACTTGCCCCAAAGTTTTCCATTTCTATTCTCTGAGAAGTTGAATCAACTGTAGGAGCATGTACAACTCTCCAATTTATCTCTATATGGCAGCCAGAAAGTCCATTATTCCTGGAATTTGTTGAACAGAATGATCTTAAGTCCATCTAAATGCCTGTTTGTCTACTTTAAGGCAAGTTCAAAATTGACCATTCCCTTGGGAGGAAAGAACTATGTCCCACTGATTTCATTGTTGATTTGAATACGTGCAGGGTAGCATATAGCAAACATTACCACAGAGGCTTCAGGATGATACAAAACCAAAATAAATCCTTTGTCTGAGCCACCAGTACTCAAATTGTCTGAATTGATTCCCTAAAAAACAATATGTGCTTTGAATGGAATTAGACTGAAACTAGTAGAAGACCCCAGGTTTGTGTAGGAAATAGAATAGTGTGGAATTTTTTCTTTAAAAAAAATTTTTTTTAATGTTTTATTTATTTCTGAGAGAGAGAGAGAGACAGCGTGAGCAGTGAAGGGTTGGAGAGAGAGGGAGACACAGAATCAGAAACAGGCTGGATGCTCTGAGCTGGCTGTCAGGACAGAGCCCAACACAAGGCTCGAACCCACAAACCATAAGATCATGACCTGAGTGGAAGTCGGACGCTTAACTGACTGAACCACCCAGGTGGCCCTGGAATTTTTTCTTAAATGTATAGTTTCTGCATCTGCAGTCTGTTGTTAAGAATGTTACTCACCTCCTCGGATTGTCATGAGGAGAGATGAGATGTTACATGCTGCTCCATGCTACATCTTGAACAACTAATTGAATTTAAATCAGAATAAAAGACAGATACATAGATCTGAAACTCACTTTTAAATAAGTTGTCCATCCTGCAACAAAATAGTGATCAATAGATGTTTTCACTTGAGTAGAATTGTTTTAATATTTAACAAATTTCAATAATGCTAAGAACTAGGAGTAGAGTTTTCACCGACCTGAACAGGGTATAGAATGGCTAGATATTTTTTTAAGGATTGCTCCTATTTATTCTTCTTTTCTAAATTTCCTTGTTATTGTTTAAGATTTGTTTGTTTTTAATAACTGTGGATTCTTAACAAGTGGCAAAGATAGTGCAGAGAGGCTCTGTGTATTATAGCAAATATCAAAAACAGAAAAATGAACCTTTGTACAATGTGTAGATACAACTCTGCCATTTTGTCACATGTGCAGATTCATGCAAACACCACCTCAGAATGAAATGTGGTGAATTCTCTCAACACAAAGGAGTGATTGCCCGTGGCACCCATCTGCTGCCATAATACACTGATACTGTCAAAAATAATGAAGACTATGAAATTCAGCATCAGAAATCTGCAGCTCATGTCCTAGCACAGTCATTCATGAGCTAGTTCACCACGAGCAAGTGTCTCAACCACTTTCGGTCTCAATTTCCTCATTAAGTACCCAATGAGTTAATGAACATGAAAGTTACCAGTGAAGTCAAACACCATGAAAATGCTGGGTGCTGTTATTAGTGAAGAGGAATAAAACTTGGAATCCCCTAACCTTTACCACTGGGCTTCATTTCTTTATCACAATGTGCTCCTCTATAAAGGGTGGAGCTAAAGACTGGGACTTTTAACTCTGACCATCTTACAGAGAGATCTGGGACCATCAAGTATCAGTTGTGAGTAAGGACTCTCTCTGTTCAGTTTGCCTTCATGAACATTGGTTGAATAGGTCATTTCTACCTGGTTGAGTATAGAACTAGTTAAAATCTTAATCACCCACAAATACATCTTCCATTGACAGTGATAGCTCTTTGTAATCTAATTTGGGTCACTTTGAAATCTATGAGTCAGCCCATGACCAAAAAAGGACTTTCACCTTTCCTCTGAAAAACTTTTTGTAGCCCTTATGAAGCTTGTGAAACTACAAAACTATTCTGGCCAAAGCTACTGCACTAAAATTAGAATATTTGAAACTATAACACATGTTGCATCACTGAAAAATGAAAAATGAAAAATGACTTGAATATTCAACTATAGGTGACTTATTAAGTAATTGTTTTATAAACAAACAACATTAAAAAGGTAGTATATGAAGTAGTTATTGACACAGAAAGATATTCAAAATGTGTAGTTATATGAAAAAAGAACAGCTTATAAACTATTTTATAATTAAAAAGGTTTATAAAGCAATATATTCAATATCTGTTTATAGAAAACAACCTGAAAGACCATGCATCAAATTGTTACAAATGTCTCATTTTGTATTTATTTTCATTTTCTTCTCTCTATTTCCTGCAATGCGTATATATTCTTTCTTTTATAATTTGTTACATTATTGTACAAATTGGGTACAGTAAAATTCATTCATGTTAAGTATGAAATTCAATGAGTTTTGAAACATTTTATACAATCACATAAACACTAGCACAACATAGAGAATATTTCCATCACCTCCCCAAATTTTCTTTTGCTTACCACCAGCACCATCCCAGGCAATCATTGATCTGCTATCTGTCACTATTGTTTTGTTTTTTCTAGAATTTCCTATAACTGGAATTATATACTATGTGGTCTTTATGTGTGTGTTTTTTTTTTCTTCTTCATGTAACAGTGCTTTTGAGATTCATCCATGCTGTCTGTTGTACTGATAAGTAGTTCAATCCTTTTTATTGCTTTGTCATATACCATTGTATGAATATACCATAATTAGTTTATCCATACACCAACTGAAAGACATTTCAGTTGTTTCATGGTTTGGCTACCATGAAAAAAAAGTTTTTGTGAACATTTGTATATAAGGCTTTGTGGACTTCTGAAGTAGAAGTGCTTGGTTAAATAGTAAGCGTAAATCTATAAAAAATGCCTAAACTATTTTTCAAAGTGGCTGTACCATTTGTATTCCCATACATGAGAGTTCCCATTTCTTCGCATCCTCTTCAACACTTGCCCTTACTAGTTTTTTAATTTTAGGTATTCCAGTAGTTAGGTGACAGCACCTCTTTGTGTTTTGAACTTTTATCTTCATTTTTCTTTTTGTAGTAATGTGTCTGTTCAAACCTTTTGTCAATATTTTTATCAGATTGTATATCTTCATAAAATTGACTTTTGAGGATTCTTTTTATAGTCTAGATACAAGTAGTTTATCAAATATATTTTTCTCTGAACCTGAACCTCATCTTTTCAGGTTTTTAAATTTTTTTATTTATTTTTAAATTCCCATATGATTAACATATAGTGTTATATTAGTTTCAGGTGTACAATATTCTATACATTACTCAGAAATTCTATAAATTACTCAGTGCTCATCATAAGTGTACTCTTTTTTTTACTGTTTATTTATTTTTGAGGGGGAGAGAGAGTGGAGCAGGGGTAGAGAAGGGGGGACAGAGGATCCAAAGCAGTCTCTGTGCTAAGAACAGTTAGCGCAATGTGGGGCTCACATTCACCAACCATGAGACCATGACCTGAGCTGAAGTCCAACGTTCAACCAACTGAGGCCCCCAGGCACCTCAAGAAGTATACTCTTAGTCCCTGTCACCTATTTCACCCATGCCTCCACCCACTTCCCCTCTGATAACCACTAGTTTTTTCTTTATAGTTAAGAACCTGTTTTTGTTTGCCTTTTCAGTTTTTTTAAAACAGTGTTTATGGAATGGTAAAAAGTCCTCGTTTTGAAGAAAGCCCAATTATTAATTATTTCTGTTATAATTCATTCTTTTCTTTTTACAACTAGAGTTATCTTTCCCTAACTCAAGGTCACAAAGACGCATTTCTACATTTGTTTATAGCGTTATAATTTTAAGTTTAACATTTTTGTCAATGATGCATTTTCAGTTAATTTTTTTGGTATATGGTGTGAGATAATGGTAAATATTGTTCTTATCCACATCGATATTCAATTGTTCCAATAATATATGTGAAAAAACCTATTATTTCCCTCTTAAATTACCGTAGCACATTTGTCAAAAAATTAATTATGTGTATTTATTTATGGATTCCATTTACTTCCATTGGTCTGTGTATCTATTGTCTTGAATATCTATATATCTTAAATATATATCTATATTGTCTTGATCAATGTAGCTTTATTATGTACATTGAAATCATGTGTTTTAAATCCTCCAAATTTGAGCTTTGTCAAAATTGTTTTGGCTGCCCTACAGTTTTTGAATTTGCATGAAATTTTACAATCAGCTTTTAAATTTGTACAAAGTAGTCTCTTAGAATTCTGATTGAAGTTTTATTAAATTTTTAGATCAATTTGACAACTGACATTTTAACAATAAGATTTCCAATGTATTTCTACTTATTTAAGTCTTCTTTAAATTCTCTTAGTAATGTCTGCTGTTTTCAGTGTATGGATATTGCAATATTTAAAACCTTTCCTTGAGTATTTCATGTTTTATAATTCTATTGTAAATGACACTATTATTTTTAATTTCTCATTGTTTGTTGTTGGTATGTAGAAATACAACTGACTTTGAATATAGACCTTGTATCCTAAGACATTTCCAAGCTTACTTTTTAATTCTAGTAACTTTTAAAATAGATCCCTTAAGATATACACTATATAGACATTTATGCTGTCTGTGAAAAAAAGAGGGTCCTATTAACTTTTTAAAAATCTACGTGTTAATTTTCTTCCTTTTTGCTTTAGATAGGCCTTCTCTAGTTGAACAGAAGAGGTAAGGGGCACCGGGGAGCTCAGTCAGCTAAGCCCCCTACTTTGGCTCAGGTCACAATCTCAGGGAGTTCGAGCTGGCTTCTGGCTCCCTGCTGTCAGGGCAGAGCCTGCTTGGGATCCTCTGTCCCCTTCTCTCTGTCCCTCCCTCCCACCGCCCTCCTTGCTTCCAAAATAAGTGAACGTTTGAAAAACGAGAAAGGGGGGCGCCTGGGTGGCTTAGTCGGTTGAGCTTAGGTCATGATCTCGCGGTTCATGGGTTCGAGCCCCGCGTCGGGCTCTGTGCTGACTGCCAGCTCAGAGCCTGGAGCCTGTTTCAGTCTGTGACTCCCTCTCTCTCTGACCCTCCCCTGCTCACGCTGTCTCTCTCTCTCTATCTCTCTCCTAGAAATAAATTAAAACATTAAAAAAAAAAAAAGGAGTGGTCTGAGCAGAAAAACAAGACACGATAGGAGTCTTTTCAGCAGGATGAAACACAAAACGGGGAGTGAATGCACTGTGCTTTTTACTGCTGGCTTCCCTTAAGCAAAGCACCCTTATCCGTGTACTAAGGAACAGGCCACATTCCAAGGGCATTTCACTCAAGTCCTCCTGGGTGTTTTCAACCCTGCAATCTCAAGTTTTCTCACAGATCTCGGACCCTGGGTGTGTATGCACCTGTGATCGCAACACTGCTCTGTTTCCCACAAACTAATATCAACTTTAAACTTTGAAACAACACCAAATACACTAATAAAGTAAACAAATTTTTAATGCATATGCTAAAACCAGTTCCTCAGTGAGCACAGACCTCAGTGGTAAGAAGTGATATCCACCTTGACATTAGTTATTTTCAGATGAAGATGAAGCTTTTATATCAGTAAAGTGACTGTGTATTAGTGTTAACCAGCACTGAGAATTGACATTTTACTTGTAAGGATAAAATTAGGTTGTTTTTATTAGTAACTGTATTTGTAAGATCCTCTACTGGTCCCAAACTTACAGATAATCCCAATTATGGAAGGTTTTGTTAAGAAATGTTTTATAATCTTCTACTAACAAATGGATCTGAGGACTTTTTCATATGAAAAGCCTAAGTGATACCTTTTTAAATAGAGTCTGATTATAGTCCATGCCATGTTCCAGCAAGCTGAGAAAGTAATTAACATGATCAACAATGTCGTGCCTCTCTAAGGTGTCAAGAGCTTCTCTGTCAAACATATCAGCAAGTAGATTTTGTTTCCAGTGTAATGGACTGCATGGAATGTCTGCTCTGGGGCTGGCTGACGTGGATTTGGCCCATCTGAGCTCATCCCAATGCCTCATTTCCAGTCTGTGTTATACTCCAATCTATTATTAATGCCAGGAAGTTGCCTATATATTTGAAAATCTCTTCGCCAATTGTACAATTTGTCAGAATTTTGTGGTTGCAAAATGTCTTCACAGTATTCAGTTCATAGCTAGCAAACACCGAAGGATTAGCTGAGTTCATAAGTTCAGTGACTTCACCAATTAAATAATTTTTTTAATGTTTATTATTTTTGAGACAGAGAGAGAGAGAGAGAGAGAGAGTGTGTGTGTGTGTGTGTGTGTGTGTGTGTGTGTGTGTGTGTGAGCAGGGTAGGGGCAGAGAGAAAGGGAGACACAGAGTCTGAAGCAGGCTCCAGGCTCCGAGCTGTCAGCCCAGAGCTGGTTGCAGGGCTTGAACCCACAAATGGGGAGATCATGATCCAAGCTGAAGTTGGACACTTAATGGTCTGAACCAACAAGGTGTCCCATGACTTCATCCAGTTATCTTTGGATAATTCCCTTTTCCAACTACTTGGAAAAGTTGCTGCTGGTCATACTCGCAATTTTCCTGCAAATATGTTATTTGACAGAGGCACCTTATCAATTGTCCTAGATCACAGTTTCACCATGGCTTTGGTGGCAGCCTTGAAAAATGTTTCCTCAATTACTCAGCAGCTCCAACCCTTACAATTAAACTCAGTATTATAAAAGAAGACTTCATGGGTTCTGTGTTTTAACCTCCTGTCACTCTGCATGTGCACTTCAGGTGTTCTTGTGCATTCTTCCACTTTGAAAAAAAAAAAAGACTTTACAGGATCTTTGTTATATGTTTCATAAGGCAGCTCTTGAGAGTAAATGACTTTATGTTATGACTTTTGTTTTCTTTCCTGCTGTTACTTTTGCAATAATAACAGAAGTTTTCCGAGGGTAATTGGCTTGATCATCCACTCCTTCAAAGCATATTGCCTCACATCACCAGCACTCACATTTCCACTCAGTCTTTATGCTTTCAAAGTCCCAAGATTTCAAAACAAAGCAGAGAGAAACAAAAGAGAGTTCAGGCTCTTTCTCAGTGTATAAGTGCTATTCTTATAATACCTCTCATTGCAAATTAATCTCATCCTCTGGGGTCTCCAAGCTGCTGCAGTGCTGAGACCCACATCTCCAGTGACTTAGGTAAAACAGAAGTTTATCTCTCCTGCACAAACCGTCCAGGCTACGGGGCAGTTTGGTTCAATACAGTCCCTTAGGGGCGCTGATGCTTTCATCTTGTTTTCCTTTGGCTGTTGTTCCATCTGCAATGTCGAACCCAAGTCACCTCCAGAGCAGCAGCCAGGTTAATGGAGGCAAGCAGCTCCCTTTGAAAATGTGGTTCCTGAACTGTGGGACCCTTCTAAGCGTTCTACCGCATCCGTTCTTCCTGTTTTCCGACCACCTTTCTCTATACTGTAGCCAGAGCAAACCTTTAAATAGAAAGTTCATGCCCTTTCTGTGCTTAACATCTTACTGCACCCACTGTGTGAATTAGATAAAAGTCAAACTTTCTAACACGAACAACAAAATCCTGTATGATCCACCTCTGCTTGTCTCTACCATACCGTGCCCACCTTCTCCCTGCTTCTATCACGGACCTAAACCAGCTGTCTCCCCATTGTAAACCTTGTCACACTCGTACAGGACTTAACACTCTTGGGATTTTGTGCTTGTTTTAGGACTATTGGTTTAAAATCGCTGACCTTCTGGGGTGCCTGGGTGGTTCAATCGGTTGGGCGGTGGACTTCGGCTCAGGTCATGATCACACGGTTTGTGGGTTCGAGCCCCGCATCGGGCTCTGTGCTGACAGCCAGCTCAGAGCCTGGAGCTGCTTCTGATTCTGTGTCTCCCTCTCTCTTTGACCCTCCCCTGCTCATGCTGTCTCTCTCTCTCTCAGATACAAATAAAACATTAAAAAATTAAAATAAAATAAAATCACTGACCTTTTGAATTAAGTACAATGCTTCTCGTTGTCAAGACAACAACAAAAGAAGACAATTGAGTCAGGAAATCTTTTTAAATTTATTGAGACTTGTTTTATGGCCCAATATATGTTATATCTTTATGAACATTCACATACTTGAGAAGAATGTGTTTTCCGCAGCTGCTATGTGCACTATACTTAAATAAGTTAAAATGATAAATAGTGTTCGAATTTTTTTACATCCTTCCATATTAATTATTAGTAGAGTATGATTATAGATTTACATATTTCTCCTTTGAATTCTGTAACATTTTTAAAAATATTTTTAAAGCTATACTATTATTTGCATGATTTTTATGTCTTACTGGTGAATTGACCCTTTTATCATTATGCAAAATGTCTTTATATTTTATAACAGTCCTTGTATCAAAGTCTTCTATGTCAGATATTAATATAGCNGGGGCTCGAACCCACGAACTGCGAGATCATGACCTAAGCGAAAGTCGGACGCTTAACCGACTAAGCCACCCAGGCGCCCCTCCTATTTTTTAATTTAAACCTATTTTTCTCTACTTTAAAGTGTGTATCTTTTAAACGGCTGAGAATTGGAATTTTTAGGATTTGTGGGTATATACAGTAGAACGTAGAGATCATAGGGGTAGAGTCAGTGAATTTTGACAGCTGCATACACCTGTATAAACACAACAACAATAAACATGTATACAGTTTCCATAAAAGTCACCCATGGCGTTTCTCCTCTTAGTAGCTCATTGCTTCTAATTGCTGAGTATTATTACTGTAGTATGACTATACCACAGTTTTTGTTTATTGTTGTTGTTGGTGGACACATCTGAGCTGATTACATAGCTGGGGGCTATTATGAATAAATGGTATAAAATTCTCTACAAGTCTTTTTGTGGACCTAGGTTTTCATATCTCTTTGCTCAGTACCAGGTGGAGAGTGTCTAAGTCCTAGGATAAGTCTTTTTATGAGAAACTGCCACCCTTACTCCAAAAGTGACTCAAAGTTCTAGATGTTCACTAATCTTTAACACAGGTAGTGTTCGACTTTTAAGTTATCATTTATTCTGGTGGGTATGAAATGATATCTCATTGTGTTTTCCATTGCACTTTTCCCCAATGACTAATGACAGGCAAGTTGTCATGTGAAGTTTTCCCCCATTTTTAACTGGACTGTGCCTTTTTCTTGATTCATGGAAGTTTCTTGTATATTTTGGAGTATTTGTCAGCTATATGTATTGAAAATATTATCTTCCAGTTCGTAGCTTATTTTTTCATTTTCTTAAAGGTGCATTTTTATGAGCAGAAATTGTTGATTTTCATGAAGTTCAGTTTACTAAATTTTACTTTTGTGGTTGGTAAGGGTTTTCTAATTTTCCTCTTGATCACCAAGTAGTATTCCATTACAGACAGATAGATACACACACAAACACACACACACACACACACACACACACCACATCTTCTTTATCCATTCATCAGTCAACAGACATCTGGACTCTTTCCATAATTTGGCTATTGTTGATAGTGCTGCTATAAACATTGGGATGCATGTGCCCCTTCAAATCAACATTTCTATATCCTTTGGATAAGTATCTAGAGTGCAACTGCTGGATTGTAGAGTAGCTCTATTTTTAATTTTTTGAGAAACCTCCATACTATTTTCCAGAGAAGCTTTATCAGTTTGCATTACCACCAGCAGCACAAAAGTGCTCCCCTTTCTCTTTATCCTTGCCAACATCTATTGTTTCCTGAGTTGTTTAATATTAGCCATTCTTATAGCTGTGAGGCCATATCTCATTGTGGTTTTGATTTTTATTTCCCTGATAATGAATGAATTTGAGCATATTTTACGTGTCTGTTAGCCATCTGGATGTCTTCTTTGGAAAAGCGTCTGTTCATGTCTTTTGCTCATTTCTTCACTGGGATTATTTGGTTTTTGGGTGTTGAGTTTGATAAGCTCTTTATAGATTTTCTATACTAACCTTTTATTTGATATGCCATTTGCAAATATCTTCTCCTATTCTGTAGCTTACCGTTTAGTTTTGCTGATTATTTCCTTTGCTGTGCAGAACCTTTTTATCTTGATGAGGTCCCAATAGTTCATTTTTGCTTTTGTTTTCCTTGTCTCCAGATATATGTATAGTAAGAAGTTGGTACAGCCGAGTCAAAGAGGTTGCTGCCTGTTTTCTCCTCAAGGATTTTGATTATTTCCTATCTTACACTGAAGTCTTTCATACATTTTGAGTTTATTTTTGTGTATGGTATAAGAAAGTGGCTCATGTTCATTCTTTTGCATGTCACTGTCCAGTTTTCCCAACCCTATTTGTTGAAGAGACTGTCTATTTCCACTGGACATTCTTCCCTTCTTTGTTGATTAATTGGCCATACACTTGTGGGTCACTTTATATGCCAACAAATTGGGCAATCTGGAAGAAAGAGACAAATTCCTAAAAACATATAAACTCCCAAAAGTGAAATAAGAAGAAGTAGAAAATTTCACCAGACCCATAAGCAGTAAAGAAATTGAATCAGTAATGAAAAATCTCCCAACAAACAAGAGTCCAGGGCCAGAAGCTTCCCAGGAGAATTCTACCAAACATTTAAAGAAGAGTTAATAACTATTCTTTAGAAGCTGTTCCAATAAATAGAAATGGAAGGAAAACTTCCAAACTCATTCTATGTGGCCAGAATTACCTTGAATCTAAAACCAGACAAAAATCCCACTAAGAAGGAATATTACAGACCATCTCCCTGATGAACATGGAATGAAAATTTTTTCGACAAGATGCTAGCATGAACCCAACAATACCCTGAAAGAATTATTCACCACCGTCAAGTCGGATTTACTCCTGAGCTGCAGGGATGGTTCAGCATCTGCAAATCAAGCAATGTGATAGATAATATTAATAAAAGAAAGGATAAGAACCACATGATTCTCTCAATAGATGCAGAAAAAGTGACAAAATACAGTATCCTTTCTTGATAAAAACCCTCAATAAAGTAGGAATAGAAGAAACATACCTCAACATCATAGAGACCATATGTGAAAGTCCTACAGCTAATATCCTCATTGGGGAAAAACTGAGAGCTTTCTCCCTTTAAGGTCAGGAACACAACAAGGATGTCCACCATTGTTCAACATAGTGTTGGAAGTCCTGCCTTCAGCAGTTAGACAACAAAATGAAATAAAAGGCATCCAAATTGGCAAGAAAGAAGTCAGACTTTCACTCTTCTCAGATGGCATGATACTTTATGTGGAAAACCTAGGGGCACCTGGGTGGCTCAGTCGGTTGGGCATCTGACTTCAGCTCAGGTCGTGATCTCATGTCTCGTGAATTCAAGCCCCACGTGGGGCTCTGCACTGACAGCCAGCTCAGAGCCTGGAGCCTGCTTCACATTCTGTATCTCCCTCTCTCTCTGTATCTCCCTCCCCTGCTCATGCTGTTTCTCTCTGTCTCTCAGAAATAAATAAAAACATTAATAAAAAATAAATTATATGTGGAAAACCTAAAGACTCCACCCAAAAACTGCTAACTAGAACTGATACATGAATTCAGCAAAGTTGCAGGATATAAAATCAATGCACAGAAATTGGTTGCATTTAAAAAATTTTTTAAATGTTTTATTTATTTCTTAGAGAGAGAGAGAGAGAGAACGGGAGCAGGGGAGGGTCAGAGAGAGAGGGAGACACAGAATCTGAAACAGGCTCCAGGCTCTGAGATAGCTGTCAGCACAGAGCCCGACTCGGGGCTCGAACCCACGAACGGTGAGATCATGACCTGAGTTGAAGTCGAATGCTTAACGGACTGAGCCACCCAGGCACCCCAAATTGGTTGCATTTCTATACACTATAAAAATAATGAAGCAGCAGAAAGAGAAATCAAGAAATGGATCCCATTTAGAATTGCACAGAAAACCATAAAATACCTAGGAATAAACTTAACCAAAGAGATAAAAGAACTGTAAACTGAAAACTATAGACAGCTTATGAAAGAAATTGAAGACACCAAAAGAAAAAAAAAGGAAAATTGCTCATGGAGTAGAAGGACAAATATTGTTAAAATGTCAATACTACCCAAAGCAATCTACATATTCAATGCAATCCCTATCAAATTAACACCAGCATTCTTCACAGAGCTAGAACAAGCAATCCTAAAATTTTTATGGAATCAGAAAAGACCTCAAATAGCCAAAACAATCCTGAAAAAGAAAAACAAAGCCAGAGGCATCACAGTTCTGGACCCAAGCTGTATTACAAAGCTGTAGTCATCAAAACAATACAGTACTGGCTTCTTTACCTGTTTCTTAAGTTCTTTGTTTGTTTGTTATTGTTGTTGAGTTATGAGTTCTTCATACACTCTGGATAGCAATCTGTTTTTAGAAACTTGTTTTGCAAATATCTTCTCCTATTTTGTGTGGGCTGCCCTTTCAATCTGTTGATGGTGTTCTTTGATGTACAAAAGTTTTAATTTTGATGAAGTCCATTTTGCATTTTTTTCTTTTGTTTTTGTGCTTTTAGTATTGAAGAAATCATTGTTAAATCCAATGTCACGAATCTTTCCTCTCATGTTTTCTTCTAAGATTTTTATAGTGTTAGCTTTTGTGTTTAAGTCTTTGATCCATCCTGAGTTAATTTTTTTTAATATTTTTATTTTTATTTATTTTCTAGGAGAGAGAGAGAGAGACAGAGTGAGCAGGGGAGGGTCAGAGAGAGAGGGAGTCACAGACTCTGAAACAGGCTCCAGGCTCTGAGCTGGCAGTCAGCACAGAGCCCGACGCGGGACTCGAACCCACCAACCGCGAGATCATGACCTAAGCGAAAGTCGGACGCTTAACCGACTAAGCCACCCAGGCGCCCCCCCCCTTTTTTTTTTTTTAATATCTGAGTTAATTTTTTATATTGTGTTAGACAGGGATCCTACTTCTTTTACCTTTTTGTTTTTGCATATGAATATCAAGTCTTCCCAAAGCCATTTATTAAAGTGACTATCCTTTCACAATTAAATGGTCTTAAGTACCCCGGTCAAATAGCTTATGTTTAAAAAGAGTAATCTTCCTAACTTCCTGTGTTTATATGTCACACAAGTTTTAGATTTATTATTGCTGCTCATTACCTTACTAACTAGTTGTAATTGGGGTATTGACAGCTATCAGATTCATTATGGGGAGTCTAAGGGATAATGTTATATCTATCTATGTCTATATTTATAACTTCATTCCCTGTGTTCTTGGGCTCCTCTAAATTTATCTCATTATGTATATATTTTCATCAACTTCAATCTCACATTCAAATCTCCTGCCTTCAAACATTGATCCATTTTGCCAATTTAAAAGTTCAATTATAAAAGGTAAATAGAGATGGATGGTAACGTTCCCACTTCAACACTTTTAGCCTTGCTATCAGGAAACTCCTTGCAAGGAAAAGTGACATTAGGCATAATCTTCTGTTTATAGACAAAGCGTTTGGTGGAATACAACTGTGGCAGAAAGCTGAACTGTAACATTTTGTGTAATGTCAATTCATTTAGTTCATTGAACTTGTGTGTTGTGTATTACATGCTGGGAAATGATTCTGAGGATAGAATAGTGAAACAAAATAGGCAAAATCCTTGTTTGCAGGGAGGTTATGTTCTAGTGGGAAGCCAATGTTTAATAAAAAGAGAAGAATCACATTCGTCTGTAAGAGGACAAACTAAATGCCTCAAAAAACCAGGCACTTGATTCTGGCCAGACTTGCCAAAGATTTTAGTTTATGCTCTTTTGTTTCAGCGGACCAACACTGCAACTAGCTGTTCTCACCCCAGAAGCATGTTCTTAGCACAGCTGCCACTGAATTTACTAAAATCATAAATTAGTTAATTCTATAGTTACTGCAACATAAAATTTCAATTCTCCAAGTCATACCAGATAGAATGTGACTGAGCAATGTATAAAGGTGAGACTTTTTGTGAATTTGCATTTTTGTGAATTTGTTTGACAGAACTTTTGAAAAGCTCAAAAATTCAAAACTTTTCAACTAAATCCTTAAGGAACATGCCCCCTTCCTCACTGCCTAAGCTCCGTGCATTACTGCTTGCTCCTGGCCACCTACACAACAGTTGGGAAGCATACATGTGAAGAGGAAACAACGAACTTTGGAGTCAGGCAAGCCAGGGTCTGAATCCAAGACATGATGCTTATTATCTGTCTGTAAAGTAGGGATAATGGTGCCTACCTCTTGTAATTATTCCAGGAATTAAATGAGATTAGTGATGGAGGGAAAGTGTCTGGCATAGTATATATCACATAGCAAGTGCTCAATAAATATTACCCATCACTTTTGTATTATCAATCAACAATATTCATTACTCTCCCTTCGTGCAAACAATGAAAAGTCATGGGAATGTTAATGTCTCTATGAACTGGGGTTATCTATGATCTCTTTGGAAGACTACACAGTTAGACATTGTGGCAGAAAAGCTGAAAGAGAGAAGGTTCCTCTCCTCTGACACTTTTCCTCATTGATGTTGGAAAAATTTCTTCCACTTTTAACTCCATTATTTTTTTTCAATCAACATATTTCCATCCTCATTTTTGGCCCACATCTTCCTTTTTCCTCCCCTCAGCCAACACATTTACATTCTGTCTCCCGTGGCTCTAGGATGCTCATACGGCATGTTGTGTGATGCTGTGAGAACTGGTGTCTGCAGCAACCCCAGGGGAATAATTCACAGCCAGTAGAAACAGGACATAATTCCCACAAAAGGTCAGAGAGCATGGCTCTGCTATTTAGCAGGAGGCTGTAGATTCTTTTGAGATACCTTCTAATTTGGGGGCTCACCGTCCTCTCTGCTTCTCGGGAATAGGAAGAAGGATTCGACTCCTAAACAATACCTCTTAAGGGATCTTGGACTGCTTTCCATGCATGTGGTCATCGTCATGAGTCTCAGCTGCTTGAGCTACTTAAACAATTTTGTTTATAAATTTTTCTCTATATTCTTAAACATTGTTTTGGGAAAGGAAAAACCACTTCTTTAAAAGTAACTTATTCTTGCATTCCTAGACCTAACTGTTGGCTGTGAACACAAAGGATTAATTCTTTTCTTTAGAAAAGAATGTTTTTTAATTATGCACAATAGAAAATGCAAAATCTTATGTTCCTTCATTAACCTGAATAGTTTGTGAGAAATAAAGTATATAAGAAAAAAGGCAATGTAGGAATTTTAATTTTAAAAGTAAAAAGGTGTTTCCAGGAGATGTCTCAGTATTGACCTCATAATTTCGGTGGGAAGGAATCACTTAACCCTGTGACATTAAACTTCAATTAGAAACCACAGCAGGCTGGACCCGGAATTCATAAACTTAGGTCCTATTTCCAGGTAGCACCTTGGTTACGGGTCCTTGGTCAGTTCAAGTTCTTTCTTCCTGCTCTTTCTCTGAAACATGGAAATGCTAATGTATCTTCAGCTTACTTTACAGTTTTAGTATGTTGGTTAAATTGTATAATGTGGAGACATCCCTGCTGGGAGCCGCACCGGCCTCGCTGGATGACAGTCACAGCGAGGAAATGGCAGTGTTTGCACAGCTCCTGCCATGAGAAACAAAAAACCGGTATCTCCTTCTGCTACTACTGGCTCATGTTGGGAATGAGGCTGCTGGTATTGACCAGGCCTCCCAATATTCCAAATCAGACCCATATTCCCCACACAGATTCCTCATGAGGAAAAGCATATTCCTGCCTCTTCAAAAGAAATTTTAGATGAAAGCTCTGTAGATGTTTGTCAAAAGGCTCTTCCTATGGCCTTGTAGATTCAAGACTTAGATAATGGATTAAGAACACAAGAGTTACAATTGAGCCTGGGCCCAGACAAAGAGCCTAATTTAGAGTTAAGGAACAGATAAGGGCTGAACTTAAGTTAATACTTACACCTTTTCTAACTGGTGATGTATGGCAGTCCCTTCCCTAAGGCCTACTTTCCACAAACACCCTCCCTTACACTGGCAGCTGGGGTGAGGGTAGATAAGAGTAGCTAAAACATAACCCAAATACAAAGGCCAACACATTTAGGGCCTCCTTGATGTTTACACATTCAGCATCAAGTCAAAAGTTTTCACAAACGACTTATTAACCAGCTCAAAAACATTGGTCCTCTTGTGAGCCAGGCAGAATGACTCCCAGCCTATCTGTACACAACTTAACCTATGTCCTAATCTCAGCGTTCTTAATTTAGAACAAATACGTATGTCACCCTGTTTTTCACTAACAATACCCTGTTAATTCCTTAGTTGTAATATTTACTCAACCTCACTATGATTGAGGTAATTCTGCAAGAATACTTCCAAAAAACCTATTCTTGTACACTTTTCAAAGCGTCTTATCACAAAGAGTTTTCCATTGTAAAAATCCCTTTTTCTAATCTCATGTTGTCATTGGACCTTTAAATAAAGACACCAAAACCGACAGGACCGAGATGCCTGCCTGGTGATCAGAAAGAATCTCAGGGCTCTCTCACTGTCTCTGGCCCACACCGCCCGGAGCCGGCCCCGCCTCCGGCACTTCCCAAATGCGTAAAAGAGAATGGGGGAAATAGGGTGCTTTGCCTCTTGCTTTGACTTGGTTTCAGTTGTGCTATTTATTTGGAAATTAGAACATTAAGAAAGCTCATAAATAGTGGTGTTTGACAAAGTGGGACAGTTTTAAAAATTGAGAAACACCGAGTGGAAGTATGTGTTTTGTACAAATGTTCTTATGCTAAAAGCATTCTTTTCAATGAATAAAACTACTTTTTGCTCAATAAGCAAACAAAAATTTAGATACATTACACTTTATAAACTAAGGCAGAGTAGCAGTCAAGTAAACTTTTTAAGGTTTTGGTTGAACTGAAAAAGCTTTCTGAGTTCCCTGCATTAAACCAAGAGCTCCTTCCAATCCCTTCTGACTTGGACTGTGGGTGTGATTATACCGTGTTGATCCGTAATCCGGGTGGCTTGGGGTGACCTCAGAGGTGAAGGACTGAGTCAAGGTCATAAGATGTGGTAAAGAACACTTCTGGTAGTGATTCCAAGAGTCCGTGGGCCTAGAGAGAGAAGGTGCAGCACTCATTTCCTAAGGTTGTGGCCTTTGTACCTTCCAATAGCACCTTTCCAGACCTCCTAGCCCATCCCCTCAGACCAAGCTTGTCCCGTTGCTTATTTTATTTATTTTATTTTATTTTATTATTTGTTAGTTTTTATTTTAATTCCAGTATAGTTAACATACAGTGTTGCATTAGTTTCAGGTGTACAATATAGTG
>NW_027527444.1:5947510-6021057 GCF_008692635.1 Crocuta crocuta | reverse complement strand
TAATTTTTTATATTGTGTTAGACAGGGATCCTACTTCTTTTACCTTTTTGTTTTTGCATATGAATATCAAGTCTTCCCAAAGCCATTTATTAAAGTGACTATCCTTTCACAATTAAATGGTCTTAAGTACCCCGGTCAAATAGCTTATGTTTAAAAAGAGTAATCTTCCTAACTTCCTGTGTTTATATGTCACACAAGTTTTAGATTTATTATTGCTGCTCATTACCTTACTAACTAGTTGTAATTGGGGTATTGACAGCTATCAGATTCATTATGGGGAGTCTAAGGGATAATGTTATATCTATCTATGTCTATATTTATAACTTCATTCCCTGTGTTCTTGGGCTCCTCTAAATTTATCTCATTATGTATATATTTTCATCAACTTCAATCTCACATTCAAATCTCCTGCCTTCAAACATTGATCCATTTTGCCAATTTAAAAGTTCAATTATAAAAGGTAAATAGAGATGGATGGTAACGTTCCCACTTCAACACTTTTAGCCTTGCTATCAGGAAACTCCTTGCAAGGAAAAGTGACATTAGGCATAATCTTCTGTTTATAGACAAAGCGTTTGGTGGAATACAACTGTGGCAGAAAGCTGAACTGTAACATTTTGTGTAATGTCAATTCATTTAGTTCATTGAACTTGTGTGTTGTGTATTACATGCTGGGAAATGATTCTGAGGATAGAATAGTGAAACAAAATAGGCAAAATCCTTGTTTGCAGGGAGGTTATGTTCTAGTGGGAAGCCAATGTTTAATAAAAAGAGAAGAATCACATTCGTCTGTAAGAGGACAAACTAAATGCCTCAAAAAACCAGGCACTTGATTCTGGCCAGACTTGCCAAAGATTTTAGTTTATGCTCTTTTGTTTCAGCGGACCAACACTGCAACTAGCTGTTCTCACCCCAGAAGCATGTTCTTAGCACAGCTGCCACTGAATTTACTAAAATCATAAATTAGTTAATTCTATAGTTACTGCAACATAAAATTTCAATTCTCCAAGTCATACCAGATAGAATGTGACTGAGCAATGTATAAAGGTGAGACTTTTTGTGAATTTGCATTTTTGTGAATTTGTTTGACAGAACTTTTGAAAAGCTCAAAAATTCAAAACTTTTCAACTAAATCCTTAAGGAACATGCCCCCTTCCTCACTGCCTAAGCTCCGTGCATTACTGCTTGCTCCTGGCCACCTACACAACAGTTGGGAAGCATACATGTGAAGAGGAAACAACGAACTTTGGAGTCAGGCAAGCCAGGGTCTGAATCCAAGACATGATGCTTATTATCTGTCTGTAAAGTAGGGATAATGGTGCCTACCTCTTGTAATTATTCCAGGAATTAAATGAGATTAGTGATGGAGGGAAAGTGTCTGGCATAGTATATATCACATAGCAAGTGCTCAATAAATATTACCCATCACTTTTGTATTATCAATCAACAATATTCATTACTCTCCCTTCGTGCAAACAATGAAAAGTCATGGGAATGTTAATGTCTCTATGAACTGGGGTTATCTATGATCTCTTTGGAAGACTACACAGTTAGACATTGTGGCAGAAAAGCTGAAAGAGAGAAGGTTCCTCTCCTCTGACACTTTTCCTCATTGATGTTGGAAAAATTTCTTCCACTTTTAACTCCATTATTTTTTTTCAATCAACATATTTCCATCCTCATTTTTGGCCCACATCTTCCTTTTTCCTCCCCTCAGCCAACACATTTACATTCTGTCTCCCGTGGCTCTAGGATGCTCATACGGCATGTTGTGTGATGCTGTGAGAACTGGTGTCTGCAGCAACCCCAGGGGAATAATTCACAGCCAGTAGAAACAGGACATAATTCCCACAAAAGGTCAGAGAGCATGGCTCTGCTATTTAGCAGGAGGCTGTAGATTCTTTTGAGATACCTTCTAATTTGGGGGCTCACCGTCCTCTCTGCTTCTCGGGAATAGGAAGAAGGATTCGACTCCTAAACAATACCTCTTAAGGGATCTTGGACTGCTTTCCATGCATGTGGTCATCGTCATGAGTCTCAGCTGCTTGAGCTACTTAAACAATTTTGTTTATAAATTTTTCTCTATATTCTTAAACATTGTTTTGGGAAAGGAAAAACCACTTCTTTAAAAGTAACTTATTCTTGCATTCCTAGACCTAACTGTTGGCTGTGAACACAAAGGATTAATTCTTTTCTTTAGAAAAGAATGTTTTTTAATTATGCACAATAGAAAATGCAAAATCTTATGTTCCTTCATTAACCTGAATAGTTTGTGAGAAATAAAGTATATAAGAAAAAAGGCAATGTAGGAATTTTAATTTTAAAAGTAAAAAGGTGTTTCCAGGAGATGTCTCAGTATTGACCTCATAATTTCGGTGGGAAGGAATCACTTAACCCTGTGACATTAAACTTCAATTAGAAACCACAGCAGGCTGGACCCGGAATTCATAAACTTAGGTCCTATTTCCAGGTAGCACCTTGGTTACGGGTCCTTGGTCAGTTCAAGTTCTTTCTTCCTGCTCTTTCTCTGAAACATGGAAATGCTAATGTATCTTCAGCTTACTTTACAGTTTTAGTATGTGGGTTAAATTGTATAATGTGGAGACATCCCTGCTGGGAGCCGCACCGGCCTCGCTGGATGACAGTCACAGCGAGGAAATGGCAGCGTTTGCACAGCTCCTGCCATGAGAAACAAAAAACCGGTATCTCCTTCTGCTACTACTGGCTCATGTTGGGAATGAGGCTGCTGGTATTGACCAGGCCTCCCAATATTCCAAATCAGACCCATATTCCCCACACAGATTCCTCATGAGGAAAAGCATATTCCTGCCTCTTCAAAAGAAATTTTAGATGAAAGCTCTGTAGATGTTTGTCAAAAGGCTCTTCCTATGGCCTTGTAGATTCAAGACTTAGATAATGGATTAAGAACACAAGAGTTACAATTGAGCCTGGGCCCAGACAAAGAGCCTAATTTAGAGTTAAGGAACAGATAAGGGCTGAACTTAAG
The DNA here is from genome assembly GCF_008692635.1 of Crocuta crocuta. Taxonomy (NCBI): domain Eukaryota; kingdom Metazoa; phylum Chordata; class Mammalia; order Carnivora; family Hyaenidae; genus Crocuta; species Crocuta crocuta. The sequence goes on along the minus strand of NW_027527444.1, from coordinate 6,018,050 downwards.
TTAATACTTACACCTTTTCTAACTGGTGATGTATGGCAGTCCCTTCCCTAAGGCCTACTTTCCACAAACACCCTCCCTTACACTGGCAGCTGGGGTGAGGGTAGATAAGAGTAGCTAAAACATAACCCAAATACAAAGGCCAACACATTTAGGGCCTCCTTGATGTTTACACATTCAGCATCAAGTCAAAAGTTTTCACAAACGACTTATTAACCAGCTCAAAAACATTGGTCCTCTTGTGAGCCAGGCAGAATGACTCCCAGCCTATCTGTACACAACTTAACCTATGTCCTAATCTCAGCGTTCTTAATTTAGAACAAATACGTATGTCACCCTGTTTTTCACTAACAATACCCTGTTAATTCCTTAGTTGTAATATTTACTCAACCTCACTATGATTGAGGTAATTCTGCAAGAATACTTCCAAAAAACCTATTCTTGTACACTTTTCAAAGCGTCTTATCACAAAGAGTTTTCCATTGTAAAAATCCCTTTTTCTAATCTCATGTTGTCATTGGACCTTTAAATAAAGACACCAAAACCGACAGGACCGAGATGCCTGCCTGGTGATCAGAAAGAATCTCAGGGCTCTCTCACTGTCTCTGGCCCACACCGCCCGGAGCCGGCCCCGCCTCCGGCACTTCCCAAATGCGTAAAAGAGAATGGGGGAAATAGGGTGCTTTGCCTCTTGCTTTGACTTGGTTTCAGTTGTGCTATTTATTTGGAAATTAGAACATTAAGAAAGCTCATAAATAGTGGTGTTTGACAAAGTGGGACAGTTTTAAAAATTGAGAAACACCGAGTGGAAGTATGTGTTTTGTACAAATGTTCTTATGCTAAAAGCATTCTTTTCAATGAATAAAACTACTTTTTGCTCAATAAGCAAACAAAAATTTAGATACATTACACTTTATAAACTAAGGCAGAGTAGCAGTCAAGTAAACTTTTTAAGGTTTTGGTTGAACTGAAAAAGCTTTCTGAGTTCCCTGCATTAAACCAAGAGCTCCTTCCAATCCCTTCTGACTTGGACTGTGGGTGTGATTATACCGTGTTGATCCGTAATCCGGGTGGCTTGGGGTGACCTCAGAGGTGAAGGACTGAGTCAAGGTCATAAGATGTGGTAAAGAACACTTCTGGTAGTGATTCCAAGAGTCCGTGGGCCTAGAGAGAGAAGGTGCAGCACTCATTTCCTAAGGTTGTGGCCTTTGTACCTTCCAATAGCACCTTTCCAGACCTCCTAGCCCATCCCCTCAGACCAAGCTTGTCCCGTTGCTTATTTTATTTATTTTATTTTATTTTATTATTTGTTAGTTTTTATTTTAATTCCAGTATAGTTAACATACAGTGTTGCATTAGTTTCAGGTGTACAATATAGTGATTCAGCAATTCCATACATCACCTAGTGCTGATCACAAGTGCATCCTTAATCCCCATCACCTATTAAACCCATACTCCCATCCATCTCCCCTCTAGTAACCATCAATCTGTTCCCTATAGTTAAGAGTCTGTTTCTGGTGTGTATGTCTCTCTCTTTTTCCCTCTTTGCATATTTGTTTTGTTTATTAAATTCCACATATGAGTGAAATCATATGGTATTTGTCTTTCTCTGACTGACTTATTTTGCTTAGCATAATACTCACTAGGTCCAACATGGCTGCAAATGGCAAGATTTCATCCTTTTTGATCAACAAGTAATATTCCATTGTACAAAAAAAAATTCCATTGTACATATATACTACATCTTCTTTATCAATTCATCAGTGGATGGACACTTGGGCTGCTTCCAGAATTTGGCTGTTGTAAATAATGCTGCTATCAACACAGAGGTGCATGTATCCCTTTGACTTAGTGTTTTTGTATTTTGGAGGTAAATACCCAGCAATGTGATTGCTTGATCATAGGGTAATTCTCTTTGTAACTTTTTGAGGAAACTCCATACTGTTTTCCAGAGTGGCTGCACCGGTTTGTATTCCCACCAATCATGCAAGAGCGTTCCCCTTTCTTATTTTAATTGGATTTCCATAATGTTATTTGCCCCAGTCTTGCACTTGTTTAGGAAAGACCCGATTGAAGGAGAACAAGAGAAACTGTGAGGGACCTCTTGCTACTTCATTTTGTCTGTCATAGCAAACTTTTCCATCTGGGCATTGTGGCTTGGGCAGCCCTTATGTATGTCCAAACACTCATTTAAAACATGTTTGTTGAGAAGCTATTATATCCCTGGAACTGTGCCAGGCTCTGAGAATACAATACTGACCAAAACAAATGGAGTTTACAATTTAATGGGAGATACAATCACTTAAAAAGATAATTTTAGAGTGTTTTACATTTATTTGGGAGAAAGAGTCTCTTTCTGTCTTTCCTTTTTGTCAGAATTGCTATGATTCATATCTGCCTCTTAGATCCCCTCCCTTCCCCCTTCCACTTACCACCCCCGAGCTCCATCCCCTTCTCACACACACATTTGCTGGAAGCTAAGCAAAGGGCAACATTTTCTAAGGGAATAAACAGCCGCCTAACTCATAAGTGTTGTCCAAGATTACTTTAAAAATCACATTTATAAGTGATAATGTGAAACCAGATTCTCTGCCAAATTACCAGTTCTTCAGTAACAGCCTGGACTCCATCAGATTTGCTTTATTTATTAATCACTTATTTAACATCTGGCAAGATTCAGTTATTCCAATGAACTTGAATACAACTGCCATGAAATCATCTGACTTCTATGCTTTTCCATCCAGGATAGTTTTTAAATATTACCTGGTTAGTGTGTGGGTGATTCCTCAAAAATATTCCTGATATTTCAAATCATCCTGCTTCTTTTATTATCATCAGAGAATGGAGAAGTCAAAGGAAAGATTACATGGTGGTTCAACTCAGAATAGCACTCGGGCAAAACAGGACTCCTGCATCTTCTCTGCAGTGCGAACCTCAAGATAAATTTCCATCCAGATGACCTTGCCACTCTTTACACATGTCCTCAATTAAGAATCCATAATTATTCCTTAAGTGCTAAATTCTTATTATCGGCCTATTGATTTTTGCATAGAAGAGACAGTAGGTCTCCAAAGAAGCTTGTGCTTGAATAAGAGGAAGCAGGACAAGTCCCCCAGCACAAGCCAGAGATGTAGGAGCCCAATCCCCCAAGGCAATTTTCCCTATAGAACTGCAGTCATCACCTCATAAACTACTTTTTATTGCTAAGGTGTTAGTGGCTAAGGGCTTAAAGATTTGCCCTGAGTATACCACTTTTTAAAATATGAATATCTAAAAATTTTCAAGATGGTTATTCTCCCTCTACCAAGAGCAACTCAGAAACATTTGTAGAACATTACAGGGCTTAGGAAGTCATAGGTCTGGCAAAATAAGCACCTTTTACATGCAAATGGAATTTTAAAAATGTATCCATGTTCTGTTGCTGTCCATCAGTCAAACACTCAAATGATGATACTATATAAGTGTTCAAACTAACAGCAGGTATAGCAGCATTCTATTATTGGAATAAAAAACTGTGATAATAGCTAAAACATGGAAAGAGCCTAAGTGTCCATCAACGGACGAATGGATCAAGAAGATGTGGTTTATCTACACGATGGAATACTACATGGCAATGAGAAAGAATGAAATCTGGCCACGTGTAGCAACATGGATGGACCTTGAGGGTGTTATGCTGAGTGAAATAAGTCAGGCAGAGAAGGACAAATATCATATGTTTGCACGTATAGGAGGACTAGGAGGAACTTAACTGAGGAACAAGGGGGAGAAGAAGGGGGGACATGGTGGGGGAAAGGGAGAGAGGCAAACCATGAGAGACTCTTGAATGCTGACAAAAACTGAGGACTAATGGATGTGGGGGGAAGGGGAGATGGGCATGGAGGAGGGCACTTGTGGGGATGAGCACTGGGTGTTATGTGGAAACTGATTTGACAATAAACTATTTGTCAAAATAAATAAATAAATAAATAAAATGTTACATAAAAGTCAAAAAAAAAAAAAAAAAACAAAAAACTGTGATAGGTTGAACTATTGGCCACAAACTACCACCTCTTTCTGCATGCAAGCTCTACACCATGTAGCTTTGCAGTTTCTTCCATTAGAGGTGAGTTCATTTCCTCCCACATTGGTTTTGGCCAGTGTCTCACTGGCCAGCAGGACTATAGCAGATGTGTTGTTATCAAAGATGGAAATGGAGCTTGCTCTCCATGCTTCTGCCCCTCCCCCAAAGACTGTTGACCCATCCAGCTAGCTCACTGGCAGCATGAGAGACAAGTAAAGAAGACCTGGACTCACCTGTAACGTGGAAGCTACTAAACAGCCTAGATCTACTGACTTTCTGCCAAACCATAAATACGAGTGGAAGTAAAGATAAGGCTGCACTGGAGTCATTGGTGGTTCTCCACGGAGGCACAATCACTGGGTATCGCTGCTTCCTTCTCTGTTTATTCTGTGTTTTCTGAAGTGGCTGCAGTTACCATGCCAATAAATGAAATGATGCTGTGGATCTTCACTGGCCTTGAGTGAACCGTAACTGAGAAGGTCACAGAAAAATGTTAGACACTTCTCCCGTGCTATTTCCTACAGACCCTGTTGTATTCCCAGAATGAAACCTCTGAAAACACATGTGGTAACAGCACCACAATTCCACTTTTATATTCTTTCCCCAGGTTTGAATAAACCACAGCCGTAAATTAGATTCATTGTTTCAAGTCTGAATCATGTACCTACCATTAACTGTTGGACGTTGATTCGGAAAGATATTTTTAGTGCTTACTTTATGGGGAATAAAGATGGATTGAGGTAGTCTTTTAAAGAAAGATTAGTAACCTAATAAAGATTTTCAAATGCATCCTAGGCTTAAACTCTACACTTTATATAACTCTTTGCCTTTCTAAACACCAGCAGCAATTAAAATGCAATTACAAATAGATACATTTATTTTGAAATTTGTATTTTTTTAAGTTTTAATGTTTATTTATTTATTTTGAGAGAGAGAGAGAGAGAGAGAATGAGAGAGAGACCATGAGAAGGGAAGGGGCAGGTGAAGAGGAAGAGAGAATCCCAAGGAGGCTCTGCAGTGCCAGCACAGAGCCTAATGCAGAGCTTGAACTCAACAACTGTGAGATCGTGACCTGAACTGAAACCAAGAGTCAGATACTTAACTGACTGAGATACCCAGGTACCCTAACAGTTACATTTATTTTTTTAAAAAAATTTTAATGTTTTTATTTATTTCTGAGAGAGAGAGAGAGAGAGAGAGAGAGCGTGAGCAGGGGAGGGTCAGAGACAGAGGGAGACACAGAATCTAAAACAAGCTCCAGGTTCTGAGCTGTCAGCACAGAGCCTGATGCGGGGCTCGAACTGACGAACCATGAGATCATGACCTGGGCCAGAGTTGGACGCCTAACTGACTGCCACCCAGGCACCCCCTAGCAGTTACATTTATAATAGCAATAAAAATAAAAGGTGTCTAGGAAGAAGTCTAACAAATTATGTGCATGATTCTTCTGGAAAAAGTGATATAAATTTATTAAAATTTATTTTAAAAGATATGAGCAGAAAAGAAATCACATTCCTGGGTAAGAAAATAATATAATTAAAAATTTCCATAAAAATAAAGTACACATTTCATTCAATACCAATCAAAATTCCAAGAGGTTTTCTTTGATTGACCTTAGCAAGCTGATCCTAAAATGTATTTGAAAGATGGGATGCCAGAGCAGCTTCGTCAGTTAAGCATCCGACTTCAGTTCAGGTCATAATCTTCCAGTTTGTTAGTTTGAGCCCCATGTGGGGCTCTGTGCTGAAAGCTCAGAGCCTGGAGTCTGCTTCCGATTCTATGTCTCTTTCTCTGCCCCTTCCCTACTCATTCTCTGTCTCCCTCTCTCTAAAAATAAATAAAGATTTAAAAAAATTTAATGTCTATGAAAGAATAAAAAAATAGTATAGTCAAGACAAATGCCTCCTTAGGTTGAAAATCTCACCACATGCAATCAGATGATCAAATACTGATTGCGTTTGTGTTCTCGGCACACTTACAGACACTGAGGTTACAGTGAGATCAGTACACAACAGTAAGGTGAATGCTATAAAGGAGAATCGTGTGACAGCTAGGGGGGTGCCCTAGAATTCAAGGATGAGGTGAGGTGGTCTGTGGAGCCATTTGCAGGCTGTAATGGATGATGGCATGGTTATGATTATGATTATGGTCTTACAACCTATTTCTCCTGAAATCTTACAATCAGAGATAATTCTTAATTAATATCAAAGCATGGGGAATTTCTCTGGGCTGCTTATGTTTTTACAAGACCCATACTTAGGGTCCTAGCTCCACTCCTGTTCTTTGGCATCCCACCTACCTCTCAATTAATTCTGTTAAAATTGAAGCTAATAAATGGTTTATTCCTCCTAGGAGGTCATGGATTCAAAAGATGAATTATTGAATACAAAATATCTTAAAGTTCAAAAGGACTGCCTTTAATATGATATAATAGTAATAGTAGTAGTAGTAGTAATAATAATAATGGTATACTTTCAGAACATGCATTAGTAGTAGATCTATTTGGAGAAGGGCTTGGGAATGATTTTCTAAATATAAATTGGCCAGTGGCCTTATCATGGATATGTCTTCACCATGAACACAGTGCAAGCCCATAGAAAGAAGCAAACTTGCTAGCAACACATCTCCTGCGTGTCAGTAGAGCAGGTGGGGGTGCACAGTGATTCCACAGCGTATCAGTGAGGACTCTGGGTCCCTGATACTCCCAAAGTCACCCTCAACTATGGGTTTACATCTAAGTTCACACTGCAACACAGCCCAGCACCGGGTCACTGAAGGAGGGAGAAAGCAAAGCCAATGGAGGGAATGTCCAGAGAGTGGAATGTTTATGATCATAAGAAACAATTTTTTCTCATTGCAAGAGATCTTGCCCTTATTTATATTGTTTGAGATTTTGTAAAATATACCTTTCACCTGTTATGTATATGCTAATTATTAAACAATTAATGACAGAAAGATAAGACTGCTAAGAACTAATCTTCTATCTACATATCTGTACATGCATACTTATAAAAATTGAATAATCATTCATATTTATAAATTACATAGTAATATGTATGCCTTTTTCAATCCAGCATTTCCTATTAACAATGCATTCTCTAGAGACTATGAAAATGCTAGCTTACTGCACTTGAATTTTTCTTACTAATTATTTATAAAGCATCATTCATTGTGTATTTTACAATTTAATTTCTAATTCTGAATTTACCTTAAAACTTACTTCAATACCTGAGAGGTATTTTCAAAATAGAAAAATTAACAAAATTAAAGGGCTTTTAGGGCTCTTCTTTTGACTAATTTGAATACGGCTTTCAAGGTTGAAAAATATTTGTTACTTGACTACATTATCATTTATAGTCCGGTAAAATGTAAGTCAAACTGGGTCTTGCTTTGGACTCGAAACCATGGCCTGAGGGTGGAAGGCTTAGAGCGGACAGATGCACCCTTCACACCAGTTACACAGAGTCACACAGATTTTAACATTGTAATGATCACTGTTTAAAAACAAATAAAACTTTGGGTATCTTTTTAAGTTATAAGTCAGAATATTAACTACACTTATAATTTTCAAAAAGCTTCAAGGATTCTGAGAGGAAGAACATGGCTGGATATAATCTACGAGGGTAGGCTCACAGCTAAACATAATATGCTAATAGCAGAAATAAAAAGTGCTGAGAGATACATTCAGAATTTTCAAAATTTTACCTTGGCAGTGTTTGGTCTTGTTCAGATCTGAAGATCCAGTGAAATCAAAATCAGAATTCCAAAAAAGTTTGTTTTAATCATTTTTGTCAATATACTGACGATTTATGAAGGGATAGAATTTTGGATTTCCTTACTCTACCATTTTTGCTTCTCCTTTTTTGAAGGGCAGTTTGCTGCATTTAGAATTCTTGGTTGACCAATATTTTTTAGCACTTTTCCATTGCCTTCTGATCTATATGATTTCTGATGAGAAATCAGCTGCTGGTACTCTTAAGGATACATTAGACATGAGAAGTCCCTTCTCTCTAATTGCTTTTAAGATTCTTTCTTGGTCTTCTGATAGTTTGATTTTTCTACGTGTTTATCTCCTTCAGTTTATCCTTCTTGAAATTTGTTTGAGTTTCTTAGATGCATAGATTATGTTTTTCATCAAATTTGGTAAAGAATATTCTTTCTCTGCTTTGGGACTCCCATTATGTGTATGTTGGTGCGTATGATGGGTTTTCACAGATATGAGACTCCATTTTTCTGTATTTCTTTTTCTTTGTTTCTCAGACTGGAAAATCTCAACTGATTTATCTTCAAGTTTGCTGTTTCTTCCTTCCTTCTCAATCTGCTATTAGCTACGATATTGAATTTTTCTCATTTCAGTCATTCCATTTCTCAGTTTGAGAAGTTCTCTTTGATACTACTTTATATTTTTACTTGCTCATTAATATTCCCTTTTTGGTGAAATGTCATTCTTGTACTTTATTTTAGTTCTTTAGACATAAAATCAGATGTAACATTAGCTCCTGGGACATACTTATAATATCTGATTTAACGTCTGAGCCTATAAAGTCCAATGTCTCTGATTCTTTATAAAGAGTTTCTCTTGACTATTTTTTTTCTGTTACATGCCAAACTTTCTGGTTTTTAGATATGTCATAATTTTTGTTGAAAATGGGGCATTTTAAATAATATAATATGGCAGCTCTGGAAATCAGACCATTCCCCTGCTTCCAAGGCTTGTGGTTCTTTCTCTGTTATTATTATTATGTTGCTGTTTGTTTTGTGACTTTCCTGAATTAATTCTGTAAAGTCTGTATTCTCCATTACATGTGGTCACTGAAGTCCCTGCTCTGTTAGCTTAGTGGCCAGCTAATGATTGAATAGAAATTTCCCTAAAAACCTTGAACCAGTAACTCTCCTAGCCTTTGCTGTGGGGCTTTGTGTGTGAGTTGGTGTTTCTTTAATGCTCTGGCAGGCACTTCACAACTCTGCATCATCCATTACATCTGCTGTGGAGATCCTCAAGGCAGCCGTGAAGTGAGAGATTTGGGTCCTCTCAGGTCTTTCCTAGGCAACATGTGCATAGCTTTTTATATTCTCAGAAATACATTGGAGCTTTTCAAAACCCCGTGAACACGTTATCCTTCAGATTTTCCTTCTGTTACTCCAGTCAGCTTCTTGTTTGCCCCTAAAGTAATTGCTGCCNCAATAAATGCCAAAGGGAAAAGATTGTTTATACTGAGTAAGCTCGGAGTCAGGTCAAATAAAGACAAGCCCTTGAGTGGAGGTTTCCAGAGAACTGCCGACTTGTCAAATAGTGGCATCTATCGGGGCATGGGACTTTGGGCAGCTTCAAACCCTTCCTACCCCATCCAATGACTACCTGTCAGAGCCGCCATGATCAGCACTGTTGGTTTTCAGTGCCACTGCAGAACTAGTGGAGAGGGGTTGGAATAAGAAAAGTTAAAATGCCACAAAGATCTTACCAAGATTCAGCCATTTTTCTTGAATAAAAATTCCTTGGGATATTGCAAGCCTTTGGTTAAATTCTACAATATTGAAAAAGTTTATTTTGACAATTTTCCCTGTGTTCTCATCGCTTTTATGGAAGAATAGATTTTCTGAGTTCTTACTCTACATTCTGGGAATGCCGTTTAATCTGAACATAAAATTTAAAAAAAATTTTTTTAATGTTTTATTTATTTCAGAGAGACAGACAGCGTGAGCAGGGGAAGGTCAGAGAGAGAGGGAGACACAGAATCTGAAACAGTCTCCAGGCTCTGAGCTAGCTGTCAGCACAGAGCCCGATGAGGGGCTCGAACCCACGAACCGTGAATGACCTGAGCCGAAGTCGAACACTCAACCGACTAAGCCATCCAGGATCCCCGAACATGAAAATTTTAAAGTAATGTATATTTACCTAGTAACAAGTGGTTAACAACTAAATTGTGTAGTAGTTAGGGACTAATAAATTGGTAGAGAAGTAGGAAACGTAGAAGGCCTGAAGAATGAAAAACAAAGAAACCCTCAACTTAGAAGAGCAGGTCTACCCCAAGCCCAGACTCAGGTCTCTTGGGAGGGGGTGTGGCTGCCACAGTGTGCCAGGGTTGGGAAGACCCTTGCTGGAAGGTGGCGCTGACTGAACGCAGGATCCCTAAGGTGAGTCCTGCCACATTGCCCCATGTCCGTCCCCTGGCCGATGGCAAAAGCACACCTTCCACTTGCTATTAACAAATCCTAATATTGCCAGCTGGCAAAAGAGGTATCTATCTAAAGTTTTTGTATCACAAAGCAAGACCAAGAAAGGTGAATTTGGATCAGAAAGGCAATATACTAATAACCAGAACAGCATCTTTTGATAATAGAAATGTAATCTTCTGTAATGCATCCAACTTTAGTCCTTCTGTCATCTACGCAGAAGCCGGCATTCTATGAGCAAACCCCCAAATGGCAGCTTCTTTATTTAAACGATGCCTCAGACTCATCAGAATACAAGGTCATTTATCTCTGAAGCCTTCATCCTATTAATCAACTTCCAAATTTTTCTTGTGCTAATTTGGCAGGTTCTTTGAAAGTGTGAATATTTATTTATTTTAATATTTTGCATCTCAACTCTAGTTGGTTAAACCTGAGTATCTGAGAGACTAGTGTTTATGAGCTTTCAATTTAATAATAGAACTGCCCTAGTGAAGCACTTAGTGAATTCACGTAGTGAAGCACATCGTATGTACTGCCATGTTGATTCAGCCTCATTATATTTAGGTGGTATTGATGAGGGAGCATGGGGCAGGCTGAGGGCAAAGTGCAAGCTAGCACACACCTACACCCACACCAGGTAAGATATATGTGATATATCTCAGGCACTCCTGGCTGCCCAAGGACAAAGGAAAGGAAAGAAAACAAATGGCTAGCTATAGAGATCACAGCCATACAGGACATGGGTCTCCATCAGTTTACAAATATCTTAGTAAATTACAGGAAAAAGGCAATCTTATTGATAGCTTAATCTCCAGAAATCTATAGGCTCCATTTCCTGGACCCCAACATCACTCCTCCATACAGTGATGTGGGGAACAAAGGCAAGCAGGAAATGGCAGTAAAATTCAATTTCCTCATATCCTGCAGCCCATTGACAAATATTTGAGGCTGGCAGAGTTAGATATTCCTCCAGGAACTCCCTGCCGTCCTAATCTTGATGGCTTAGTAGAGGAAAAACAACCTTAGCTTGACAATAGCAAGGCCTCAGCTATCTTGGGAGTCCTCTTTAGCATATCAAAGTCCCTCTGGAGGCCTCCCTTTTGACCTTACCCCCCAACTTCATAGTATATAAGGAGCCATTCCTCACAACCCCAGCACAGCTCTCCCTGCCCATGGGTCCCGTCAAAGTTGTCCTCCAGAATTCTTTCTTGAGCATCGGCCCCGGACCCTACGAAACCCCATTGCCCCAAAATTTCAACAGTATGAGTAAGTTCAAAAATGTAAACCAAAAGGTAACAAACCGAAGTTTGAGGAGACAGAAGTCGCCCTTCCTATGTCTGCAACTGGCTCCGCAGATTTTCTGGGGCAAAAATCTCCTGACAGAGATTTTTAAATAACTTTGCTTGAGATATCATCTTCTGCAACAGCTTCCTAGCTACATATTTATTTACAAAATAATTTGTTTTGGAAAAGCATAAAACTAAATATAGTTGGCTACAGGACACAATAAAGAACTATCACATGAACAATTGTTACCTAGCAGGAGTTTGGGTATTTCAGACAGCATAAAATTGCATAGAACTGATGTGTATGAATCTCCTTGTCATCTTGAATATTTTATGGTGGTTTCCTTTTACTCTCCACCCAAGAATATGAGGTGGCTCACCCTACCTAGTTCATTGACATTAGAAGTTAAAGGAGAAAGTAATGTAAAATGCAGTTTTCTAGAATATAAAATGCAGACAACGGGGTGAAGAAGGGAGAGAAATAAACTCGCTTTATTAAAAAGTCATGTCAGGGCACAGGCATTCATGCTCCAGCAGAAACTGTTGGAAGCCACACGGCTTCATGTGCTTGAACCAGTCAACAGCCTTTGCTGTTGTGGAAGTAATGGTCAGCTAAGGCTATGGAGGTACTACAAGAAGAGAAAGAAAAGATTTGAAATGACAGAACACAAAATTTCTGTAATTACCAGCTGATTTTGATGAGGTTTTGTTCATGGGTCCAGAGCCCACGGCCAAGAAAGAATTCTTGAAGACATCTTTGGTGCAGAATGGTGATTTTATTAAAGCAAGGAGACAGGACTCCTGGGCAGAAAGAGCTGCCCTGGGGTTGTGAAGAATGGCTTCTTATATACTATGAAGTTGGGGGGTAAAGTCAAAAGGGAGGCCTCCAGAGGGACTTTGATATGCTAAAGAGGACTCCCAAGATAGCTGAGGCCTTGCTATTGTCAAGCTAAGGTTGTTTTTCCTCTAGTAAGCCATTAGGATGGTAGGGGTTCCTGGAGAAATGTTATCCTCTGCATTTGCCTCAAGTATTTGTCAATGGGCTGAGATCACAAGGAAATTGAATTTTACTGCCATTTCCTTCTTACCTTTGTTCCCACATCACTATGGAGGGGATGGTGATGCTGGGGCTCCTGGAAATAGAGTCTATAGGTCTTTGGAGATTAGGCTATAGATAAAATTGCCTTTTTCCTGTAATTTACTAAGATATTTGTAAACTGATGGAGATTCCTGTCCTGTATGACTGATCTCTATCAATTGGCCATTTGTTTTCTTTCCTTTCCTTTGTCCTTGGGCAGCCAGGAGTGCCTGAGGAATATCACACACATCCCACCTGGTGGGGGTGGGGGGATGCTAGCTTACACTTTGTCCTCAGCCCACCCCATGCTCCCTCATCAATTTTGTAACAGAATGTGAGTTTTCATGGGAAAAAGTACTCTTTGAAGACTTCTGGGAGATTATATTTTGATGTGGGGTCAGAAGTTTTATTTTCCAGTGTCATAGACAAACTGTAACGATGAACACCAGGAGCCATGTGCTTACCTCAGATGGGGTCCTGCCTCCCGTTGCATTTCCAGCTTCCAGGCAGCCAGTATTAGATGCGTTGAGCACACTCCATGAGAACCTTGCATGAGGGCCGATAAACAGCCACCTTAGAGCTCAGAAGACAGCCCATTCAGGGTCCCTCCGGAGCAATTGGCGGGGTTTCCAGTGGGGTTAACCAGCAGGAATATCAGATGCCTGGAAAAATGACTTCAAAAGTAAATATGGACCATAAGGGATGCCTGGGTGGCTCAGTCAGTTAGGCGTCCAACTCTTGACATTGGTTCAGGTCATGATCTTATGGTTCACGTGATTGAGCCCTGCGTCTGGTTCTGTGCTGAGTGTGGAGCCTGCTTAGGATTCTCTCTCTCTTCCTCTCTCTCTGTTCCTCCTCCATGCATTCTCTTTCTCCCTCTCTCTCTCTCAAAATAAATAAATAAACTTACAAAAAGAAAAAGAAGCATGGACCATGAATTTTTTTCTGAGGTTTAAAACCATTGATCTCTATTACCGTTCTAAGGGTTAAATAGAGACCAGGATAAAAAATCTGTGGACTTTCATGTCCTCATCTGCTCAAAAGAAGGATATGTTAGGGACAGGCAGGGGGTCTGCACACAATGTCCAGAACTCCTGCAGCTTGCTTGTCTCCCTAGAAGCTGATGACCCAGCACAGCTGTTCCAATAGCAGTAGCTCAACCCAGTTCAGAGCTCGAGGAATACCACGAGCTGTACACCTCACCTCATTAACAGCTGGATTTAGCTAGTCCTCTCTTCATTACTTTTACAGCCAGCAGGCCCTATACCCATCTTTCCCAGTTGCCTCCTAACTATTGTTCCATCAATACCGCTATACACATGGACAAGAAAGACTCCTCAGAAAGGTCAGGCTTGTGATTTGGAGAATACAGTCTGCCCTTCATCCACACTTACTTCACACTCCTCACTTTCTAATGGGAAGCATTTTTTTAAACGTCTATTTATTTTTGAGAGAGTGAGGGAGGAGCAGAAAGGGAGGGAGACACAGAATTAGAAGCAGGTTCCAGGCTCTGAGCTGTCAACACAAAGCCCGATGTGGGGCTCGAACTCACCAACCTCATTATCATGACCTGAACCCAAGTCGGATGCTTAACTGACTGAGCCACCCAGGTGCCCCCACACTCCTCACTTTCAAAGAGCAAATGCCCAGTGCAACATCAGGAGACCCTAAAATTTTACATTGGGGCCTTTGTCTACATGGACATGAAATTCTGTATGGAAAGTATGTTCTACAAAAAATGTACCTCTTTGCTTTTTTTAAGAGTCACACTTAAAAAAAAATCATTAGAGTGTACTTAATATACAATGTTAGGTTGATTTCAGATGTACAACATCTTGATTCAACAATTCTACACATTACCCAGTGCTCACTGTAAGTATAGTCACCATCTGTCACCGTACAATGTTACTAAAATAGTACTGACTATATTCCCTATGCTGTACTTTTCATCTTGGTGAGTTATTTGTTTTATACCTGGAAGATTATACCTCTTTATGCCCTTTATCTATTTTGCTCATCCCCCCTATCTCATCCACCTCTGACAACCACCAGTTTGTTCTCTGTGTTCTAGAGTCTGTTTGTTTAGAGGTACCTGGGTGGCTCAATCGGTTGAGTGTCCATCTCCTGATTTTGGCCCATGCATGATCCCAGGGTCATGGGATCGACCCCCACATTGGGCTCTATGCTGAGCAGGGATCCTGCTTAAGACTCTCTCTCTCTCCCTTTGCCCCTCTCCTCTACTTTCTCTCTAATAAAATTAAAAATCAGAGTCTTTTTATTTATTTGTTCATTTGTTTTGTTTTTTAGATTCCACATGTAAGTGAAATCCAATGGTATTTGTCTTTCTCTGATTTATTTCATTAGCATAATATCCTCCAGGTCCATCCACGTTATTGCAAATGGCAAGATCTCATTCTTTTTTTTGTGGCTGAGTAATATTCCACTTTGTATATGTATATCTTCTTTATCCATTCATCTATGATCAACCCTTGGCTAATTCAAGGGTTACAATTACCTCCTAAGAGGTCAGCAAATTGCTTTTCTTTTTAATCTACACTAACTTCAAATTAAGCCTATTCTCAGAAGTACATAGACTTAGTAATAGAAAATACTTTTCAGCTCTTCTGCAATCATTACTAACATAGGACTATTGAGTGCATAAGGAATCATATCTTTTAAAAGTCTGAAAAGAGTATTAATTCCTTAATTATCAATAATTATATTCAACTTCCTTTAAATCAAAGATACTTAACTCAGAGAAGAAACATATCCTGGAAGTTCAAGCAATCTTTACATTTGTTTTCTCTTATCTGGTTCAAGAAAGTGCCTCAAGGTCAACCTAAACTTTGGATTGAAAAGAGAAGTTTTAGGACAATCACTTTATAAGTTACATATTAAACATTAGCTCCTGCTAGACCTGAGTCCCAAGTGGTACATGCCCTTCAGGGCCATAATTACATCACCAAGTGATACCCACTGGGATACTCATCTCACACCAGCTGACAAAAACTCCATTTTGAGCAATTCTTAATCTACAGCTTATAAATTCACATTTCATGTATACTTGATACTACCAGTACCATATGACTTTCTTTGGGCAATTAACCCACTGGCTCCCACAAAAGAGAGTTTCCACAAACTTTCCCAAGGCAGGGGTTTCCAGCCCAGGCATCCAACCCTAATCTCTGGAGCCACTGATTCTCCTTTCTAGGTCTCTTTTTCTAATCCTTAAAATTAAGGAGGTCTTTCTCACCACTAGGGTTTTAGGATTCTTTTTTGGAGGCTCGTGTAAGTCCCAGATTCATTATGAAGAAGTGGAAAGAAACCAATGTGGTAGCCAGTTCTCAAGTGTAAGTGTTGGGTGAGAGGTACATGTAGGGGGCCGGCAGCATGTGCAAGGCAGTCCTTACACTTAAAACCCATTTTTGTTTGTTATTCCCTAGGACTGACGTTTGAGAAAAATGTTTTACTTCCCTTCAGTCAATTTTCTATCTCCTCAGGGATAGGATTTTTTGCAAATATACACCATAAATTTGACCTTCTCCCTAAACTTATTTAAAAAGTAAATTAAAGAGGCACCTGGGAGGCTCAGTCGGTTAAGCATGTGACTCTTTGTCGGAGGCCGCACTGGCTCCGACAGGTCCAGAGGTCCCTGAAAGAAGAACAGTGTCGGCGAAAGAGTGAGAGATCCCCGAGATCCTTTCTGATCACCAGGGAGCATCTCTGTCCTGTCGGTTTTGGTGTCTTTATTTATAGGTCAAATGTTAACATGGCATCAGGAAATGGAATTTTTACAATGGATAGCTCTTTGTGATAAGGTGTTTTTGGAAAATGTACAGAAACAGGTTTTACAGAAGTCTTCTTGCAGAACTGCCTCAATTATAGTGAGGCTGAGTAACTAAGAAAATAACAAGGTGTTGGGGCGCCTGGGTGGCTTAATCGGTTAAGCGTCCAACTTTCGCTTAGGTCATGATCTCGTGGTTCGTGGGTTAGAGCCCGCGTCGGGCTCTGTGCTGACAGCCAGCTCAGAGCCTGGAGCCTGTTCAGTCTGTGACTCCCTCTCTCTCTGACCCTCCCCTGCTCACGCTGTCTCTCTCTCTCTCCTAGAAATAAAAATTAAAAAAAAATTATTAAAAGAAAATAACATGGTGTTCACATTTTAATAACGCTAAGATTAAGTCACAGGTTTGTAGATACTCTTATCCATCCTCATCACAGCTGCCAGGGTAAGGGAAGGTGTTTGTGGAAAGTAGGCCTTAGCGAAGGGGCTGCTAAACACCATCAGTTAGCATAGGTGTATGTACTAACTTATCTTCTGCCCTTATCTGTTCCTTTTCTCTAAGTTAGGCTCTTTGTCTCTGGGCAAGACTTGATTTTCCAGTTGTATGCTTTATTGCACCAGAGAGCCAACCATACCTTTAAAGAGTTTAGCTTATTTCCCAATATGTAGAATAGCCTCTACGAGTGCATTTACCTTTGTGTCTACTTTTATGATTTCTTGAACAGCTAGGGCATGAAAGACATTTTTAGTTAGTTGATTTACATGTTGAGCTGTATGAACATCTTGGACTAACGCAACGGTAAAACAGAATTGTACATGTCTTTTATGCGTAAGGGTCATTAGCCTGTTCATAGCTCAAGGGAAAGTATGGAGGGAAACAAGAGCTGCTGGAGACACGATGTCTGTTCCCATAATCAAAAGAAGTTCCCACAATAAGTTCCTTCACAAGGTGCAATCATCATACCAGGGCCGGAATAAGGGGACAAGTCACTCCCGATATTGATCAACAAGGTACCCTAGGGGTCAGTGCTCAAGCAGAAATAATTGAGTGGGGGTGGATATTGGTCATCATCTGATTGGCAAGAGACCGTGCAAACTTGCTTTAACCTCACCAGGAGTTTTCTCGACTAGTGGGCTCAGAATGGCTCCCAACAACTCTTGATTCAGCTCGGGTCATGATCTCATAGTTTGTGACTTCGAGCCCCGCTTCGGGTTCTGCACTGACAGTGCAGTTTGCTCTCTCTCCCTCTGACCCTTCCCCACTTGCTCTCTTTCTCTCTCAAAGTAAATAAAAATTTTTAAAAGTCAATTAAAAGGAAAGTCAACTAACAAGTATTTAGTAAAAATAAAACTTTTTAATGTTTTTATTTATTTCTGAGAGAGAGAGAGACAGCGTGAGCAGGGGAGGGTCAGAGAGAGAGATACAGCATCCGAAGCAGCCTCCAGGCTCTGAGCTAGCTGTCAGCACAGAGCCTGATGCGGGGCTCAAACCCACGAACTGTGAAATCATGACCTGAGCTAAAGTCGGACGCCTAACCAACTGAGCCACCCAGGCGCCCCAGTAAAAATCTATTTTATAGTCATTACTGCTGTGCTAGGGCTAAGGTATACAGCAAATCTCTTCCCAGAGGAGTTTATAAGACAGTGACCAAAAATTATTTAGCAATGAAATAAATAAGTAACCAGTTCATAACAATGTGAAGGAGCAGCCCCAGGAAGGTGCTAGGATGTTGCGGTGGGCTGTGAGCATTGCCCTTGAGTCCCCTGGCAGAGCCACACTCAAAACCACCTGGCTTCAGGCCCTTTGTCACATGCCCTCTGTCTGAGTTTCTCTGTATTTGGAAATGCAGAAGGCCCCATCCCCAGGGCCCCAGTTCCACCAGCATGCTGTGCCTGCCCCCTGTCCCAGGCTGAGGGATTTATTCCCTCACCCCTGCTCCACATTTTGCACTTTGCATATGCCTTTATTATATAACATCACTTACACTGTGAAGTAAACTTGGGGTATCATTCATCTTTGTACCACCGAGCCACAGCAGCTACCACACACACACAGTAGATCTTCACAAGTGATGAATCGAGTTGATTCCTCTAAGAGCTATAGTGAGTGGAAATGGCTTCATGGAAGTGTTGGGGTTCCACCTGGACATTGGAGATTTGGGATGCAATGTGGCCACTGGAAGCTGTTGCCAAGGCACTGTGGTACGCAGGCCACTGGGAGCAAAGAGAGGGAGAATAAGGGAGAGAGTGCCCAACAAAAAAACAGATGAAAACTTAAGAGGGAGCCCGTGTTAAAGGACCTTAGCTTGACTTGGAAGTTGTTGGGGAGCTGTAGTAGTTCCCCAGCAGGAGCAGGGAATGCAGGCAAAACAACTTCCTGACACTTGCCTGGCACAGGGCAGCAGTGGTTCCTTTCCGTAGGCTTAACGAGACCAGGAGACAAGGGTCTGGGAAGGAAGAAGCAGAGGCAGGAATTATGGGAGGCTATTGACTATGAGGAAGTGATCATCCGGACCAGTTTAGTCTAATAGCCTTTAACTAATGTTTAAATGTATCTTTCCATGACTAATTTAGTTTAAAAATTGGGAAGAATTTCTGTTGGTTCTGAGAGACCTAAGAATACTTTACTCAAGGAGGCTGTGAACTTTCCTTGTCTGCCTGTGGTTCCCTGGCAACACAGCAGAAACAGCAGCCAAGCTTGGATTGTGTTGGTTGTTACCCAGAGCAGCCAGAATTAGCTGTAGCCCAAGGGTAAGTACAAGTTGTAGCCTTGGGGCGTAGCCAATGCTAACTTCAGAAGAGCAAAAGCCATCAAGTGCAGGGCCAGTGGGATTCGGGAAATGAGTGAGATAAAAGGTCAGGCATGGAAGCAAGAACACAAAGCAGGATATATAGTCAAGACACTTTCTGGGATAGGTGATACAAATTAAACTAAAACCAGTCTGCAAAAATTGAATTTTTTTACTCCTATGACTGTGAAGTCCAGCAGTGATAGGTGTTGCAGACAATGCAATGGGGACTTGGTCTCTCCTCCTTTCTGCTCTGCTCAGCTCATTGACAGCTCCTTTCTCAGGCCACATGGCTCACGTGCCCTTCCCTGAGTAATGCCAACAGAAATGAGGCACTTTACCTTCCCTATAATCCTATCCCAAGCCAGGAGTTCAGTTTCATTGGCTCAAAAGGCCATGTGCCAGTCCCTGATGTAATCATAGCAGCCAGGATATGTAATGCCTGGATGGCCAGGGCTGGGTCATGGCAGCTTCTGCTAAATGTGGAGAAAAGATGGTTCACCAAAGAAAATCAGGATGCTGTTATCCTAAGAGTGATGGGCAGAAACAAGGGAAGCCTACAACAGGAGAACTCGTTCCTACAGCGAATCCCTTTACCACTGGGGGCCAGCTCCTGACTTGGCTGCGGCCACAAGCCCCCAGCCTGGGAAGGGCATCAGGGATTTCACAGAAGAAGGAGATAATGATTTTTCTGAAATGGTTGGAGGTAGAGGAATAAACTATACGGCCAACCTACCTGATGCTTGTCCCCGTCCTGGCCCTCTGACTTTCCCACCCTTCGCCATCTGTTAGATAGTCAGATTTCAACCAAGCCAACTATTCTTAGGCTTGACCAAGTTAATTTATCATTTCGTCTAGGATTAACACATAAAAATGTGCCAAATATTTGATAAATGGACTGTTAAAATTTCTCTGGTATCATCTACCTTGTGATATCTTTCAAAACACAGAGTTAGGAATCAGCTTTTCTATCAGTGATGTTTTGCTATCAGATCATAATACAGAGCATATGCTAATACCATTTACTTTCAGAGTTATACACCAACCCATCACTTGACTTGATGACACTTAATACCAGTTCATACAATAGTTGAATGTTTTTTTAAAAATGTTGTTTGTATAATAAGAGGTATCACTAATGGGTATATTTCCATAAATCTGGGGAGGGGGGTGGAAAATTAGATAAACTAGACTGGAAAGATTTATTCTTAGTGAACCCAGAGTCACTGAGATCCCATAATACCATTCAACTTTTAGAGCAGAGGCCACATCCTTCTCCCTTTTCTTTGTTATTTCATAGTGGCTAAATAGCAAACAAGCACTCAGAATTCACATGCAGAAGCAGAAGCAACACACCTCTCAAATTAGTGGAAAGGGATTCTTGGTTCCATGATGGAGGTGCCTATGAAGGATAGTGTGGCACTGAGTTCTGGGCACCATAAATTAAGAGGCCTCGTGGGGGGCACAGAAGAGCTGAAGGTAAAGGAATTTAGCACAATAAAGAGAAGACACAGGGAAGCATGATATTTGAAGTTCCATAATGTAGAAGAGGGAGTATACCTATTCTAAGTCCCCAAGAGTTAAATTAGGAGCAAGGGAGGGAACATTCAGATAGGGATTTTGACTCAGTCAGAACTGTCCAGAGGTAGCCTGTATTGCCTTTGGTTGAAGGTATCCGGTACTTCTGGCTTTGGATGTGTTTGAGAGGAATATGGGTGAGCATGAAACAATCTTTTTTTTTTTTTAAATTTTTTTTTAAATGTTTTATTTATTTCTAGGAGAGAGAGAGACAGCGTGAGCAGGGGAGGGTCAGAGAGAGAGGGAGTCACAGACTGAAACAGGCTCCAGGCTCTGAGCTGGCAGTCAGCACAGAGCCCGATGCGGGGCTCGAACCCACGAACCGCGAGATCGTGACCTGAGCGAAAGTCGGACGTTTAACCGACTAAGCCACCCGGGCGCCCCAAGCATGAAACAATCTTGATAGTAAGATGCAAGCAGCTTTTCTCCTACTGTGTGAAACGGAACTCTCCCCTTGTGTGGCGGACCCTATCCTTCTAAAGGACTTTGATTGACCAATCAATTTCAACATCTATTTCCCTATCAGCTCCTTCCCATCATGATTTAAGTTTTTCTCATCTTAAAAACAAACCCAAACCCAAACCCAAACCCTGATATTTGTCACATCTCCTTCACCTGCTGATCTTTCTCTTAGACCTTGCAACCAAGCTTCTCTGATGCTTTGTCTGGATGCATTGTTTGCTTCACCTTGAACACACTTCACAGACCAACCAGCCTGGCTTGTGATTATACCACTCCTCTGAAGCCGACCGTGCCAACGTTGTTGATGATGACTGTAAAGCTGACAGACACACTTCAGTCTTCAAGTTGGGTGATCTCTCAGCAGCACGGAACATGTGACCGGAAACACCCATTTTCTTGCTGCTTCCATGCTACACGTTCCTGGTATTCTAACCACTTCCCTGACTGCTACTCCACGGTCTCATTTGTCATCTCTTCCTGCTTTGAAGCAGAGGCTCAAGAATCTGCATTTTCATAGGCAACTCCGCTGATTCTGGTGCCAGAGAATGATGGACTTCACTTAGAGAAACACTGCCTCGTGTGATGGTGTCCCCTGGCCTCTTTCCTGACTATACTTCCTCTTCCACAAACTCCCCTGGATTTAACTACCATATAAAGTAATAATTCCCAAAGGACTCTCCCTTGGACTCCTAAACTGTAGATATAACTTCTTCACTTAGACTTCAGGTTAGACATATTTGAAACTTCCTCCTAATTTTCTCCCAGCCTCCTTTTCTTCCAGACTCTATGTCAGGCCATCCCCTAGGGAACAGAACCGAGCAACACCGAGTGTGAAAAGGATCTTGAAAGGAGGGGAATCAAGAATAATTGGTAGACCCTGCCATTTATTATCAACTTCTGCTGACTCCAACTCTCATGTTACACTAATCTTGCCATTTCTTTCCATCTTGCCTCCGGTCCTGCTCAAACCCCCAGCACTTCTCTCCCACACTACACAGCTTCCTGTCTGGTATGCCTTCTTCAGCCTCCTATTGCCCTTTGGACAGAAACCACATCTTTATTTTGTTCCCCAAGCCCTCTTCTGACCCCCTCCCTCTTCACCCTGTGGAAGAGCCTTCTTCGCTTCTCAGATGTGCCCCCTTCTCCACTACAGGCTACAGAGCCAGCTGTACTATTTTTCCATCAGGAATGATCTTTGTCTAAGTCCTTATCAACACTTGGGTCTCAGCTTAAATGTTGGTTCTGCTAGAAGGTCTTTCTCAACCTCCAGGACTCTGGGGAGGTAGTATCTTCACACTGGTTATTACTCACCTTCCATGGTAAACTCCAAGCTCTTTGAGGCCACAGCTAGTGTTTGTGTTCCCACGACAGAATTTGTAGTGTGTAGATTCAAGTGTCAGAGGCCCTTTGAGGATCAGATACAGAAAAATATAAATGTTTATAATCGCCTACTGTGGTCTTGGGCAAGTGCACTTCTGTCCTGTGCTCCCAGGGTCCAGAGCCACGGCAGAGTGTAAGGTCTGTCTGGAGACCTGCTCCCTCTCCCACACACACTGAACTCACTTCCAGTGTGCTGGCTGGATCTCCCTCCCACTGTGCTTCTGCCTTTCTGCTCATGAGAATCCGCTGCCATGGGCTGGGTCCGGGTTCCATCCGGGCACGGCCAGTCTCTAAGCTGTGGCTGGACAGTCTGTGCAATTGCACCAGATGATCTTTAGATGCCTGGCATTAGATTCTGTGAGGCTTCCTTCTTTGCTTCCTTCAGAACTCACATCTTTCCTGGAAGGCACACGTTTAACAAAGCTTTCCAAGTCACAGGAGTTTGGAAAATTCAAGGTTTGTGTGGTCTGCCTGCTGTGTCTGAAGCTCCGGAGCTGAAACTGTTCCATCTGCTTCTGAACCAATATATTCCCATTAAACATACAGTCAAAATTACATCTAGTCAGCCAGGCTTTAGAGGGGTGGGGTGGGGGGTGGGCAAAAGGGGTGAAGGGGAGTGGGAGGGCTAAATGAGTCACAGGAGGAAAGGTACAGCATGGGGAATGCAGTCAGCATGGCCGTGCTGGAGCTGTACGGTGTGGACAGTGTTACCCAGACTCAGTGAGTCACCACGCTGTACATCGAAAACGAATGTGATGGTTTGTGTCGACTATACTTCAGTTAAACCAACAAGCAATAAATAACCAGGCTTTAAACCCAGGACTCAGGGGAACATTGAAAAACCTGGGGAATGCAAATCTTTCCCTCTAGATTTCCCTGCCAAGACACCCTATATCAGGAACCCTATAACTCTCAAAGGCATGAATAAGAAGAGCTTTGGAACTAAACCCAAAGTCCTGGCAACTTGGAAACCTTTGAAACGGTTGCTCGACCAGAGAGACCTTAAAGCAAAAAAACCTTATCGCAAACCAACAACAAGGGTCAGCCACATGCCCAACTTCATGAGGCTTTTTACATGATCTCACGTTTATATAAAACAAAATGCAAATGCTGTCCTGTGCATGTGTCTAAGTTGGTGTCCTTGCCAAAGACTTTGGAAAGACTGCCCAGTCAGGCTGTGCTGAGTAAGTAGCTGGAGGCCTTCATGGTGCAAATGTGGTCCCTCCGGCCTTGCTTTTGTTTGGCTTAAGGCCCCAAAAGCTGGGAGCCCCAGCTGCCTCCAGCCGTCAGCAGGTGTAAACACAATGCCCACAAGGCCTGGCGCTTGGCCCATGGATGATTGAGGGTGAATAACGCATAAGCTGCCCCAGGCTCTCTGTCCCTAAGGGCATCCAAGGGAGAAATTTGTTGGGTTAGGAAGATAACCACTTGGAGAAAGGCCATTGATAAACTCATTGAAATGGATGTGGGGGAATGCTTCTCAACAATAATTTTTAAAAAGCAGAATTTGTAAGGGCACCTGGGTGGCTCAGTTGGTTTAGCATCAGACTTCAGTTCCTGTCATCATCTCTCGGTTTGTGGGTTCGAGTCCCGCATTGGGCTCTGTGCTGACAGCTCAGAGTCTGGAACCTGCTTTGGATTCTGTGTCTCCCTCTCTGCCCTCCCCTTCTCATGCTCTCTCTCTCTCTCTCTAAAAAATGAACAAATCTTTAAAAATCTTTTATCAAATGTGTTTCTTAACATTCCTCTAACTTGTTACCTTACAACATAAAAAAAAAATCTAAATCCTGGCATTACTGAAGTTCTAATGGCATACGTTTTCCAGTTTCATAGTTCACTGCCAAACAAGCATTTAAGAGGGATAAAATAACCCCTCAAATAATCACAGCTCCCTCTGGGCTCCCCAGGATTTTTCCTGGGGTCCAGTTGCCAGGAAGGCTTACGTTGAGCGGGAGAGGCTGGTGGGCTCTGCATGATGAAGTTACAGGAATTCTCTCTGTGGCTTGTAGCTGCCTTCATTCACAGCTTAGATGTTACTTTGTTCATCTCTTGCTGTATTTTGATGTGCTTGTTTGCAGGACTAAATGATTGCCAGTCTTGTCAGAGGTCAAAGTTATGAATACAATTATGTAATGTTTAAAAAAATGGACACAGTGGTGTGAACTTGAAGCTTTTGTAGGATTTAGGTCAGTTTCTAAGGAATTTCTCTTCCTTTCAAGGAGTCTGTCCATTTGCCTCCATGCCGCACTACCTCAGCCGGTTGCTCTGGCCCCACAGGCTGACCCTCTGGTCACACTGCACTGTCTTCCCCTAGCACTGCTTCCGTCATGCCCCTTCTGCACCCTGAGGCTGCACGGTGCCCTCCGATCGCTGGTGACCTGGGCCCACACTCCTGACATCTCTTCCCAGACAGGCAGGTGAGTCCTGAGGCTCCTCCTCCTGATATGGACCCGCGGCTGTGGCCCGAGGGAGGTATGCGATCCTGGGTGTGCTACTCAGGCTGTGTCTGTGCAGATGCATAGGTTAAAGGGCTTTAATAAATCCCAAGTGAGATGATGGGAGTGAGGGGCTTAAGTGCCAATGTCTTCCTCCTCTGCTTCCTCACAGCTGCCTGCTCACCTCAGTGCTCTGCTGGCAGATGGAGTCATCACTGACCAGGACGCTCTCTCCTCACTGCTTATGCCCAGAGAACCTTGGCGTTGGAGAATTTTAACTCCTTCCTATCCATGGAGTCTGTCCCTTCCTCTCCAATTCCGTGGCTATTGTTTGGATTTAGCCCCTGTTGTCTCTTGTGGGAGCTGGACCCCCTAACTGGCCTGACCCCCTGCTGGCTTTACGCTCATCCCTCTGATTCCACCTCCACCCTGCTCCTGGAGTTACTTTTATGAGTGGAACCTGATCCTGACTCTCCTTGCCTCAACACCCTTCCACCATCCCCCATCCCTGGAGGGCAGGGCCCTGAGCACCTGGGGAGGTTGGCCTGCTTCACTCGTGACGCATGGGTGCCAGGCTGTCTTCTCAGGCCAGGCTCTGCCCAGGACACCCACCATTAGCCGAGAAAACACCGCCTCTTCCTGACAGGCACGGCTCAGAGGTGACCCCCTCCACCCAGTCCACAGACAGATTTGCTTACTTTTTCATTTTTGTCCCTGCTAGGGTCATTCTTACGACATATTTCTTTACTGTAGAAGCTGTTTAAACCAAAACCCAGAGGACATATGCTTTATGTGCTAACCCAAAGCCTCCCGATGCCCAAGGTGGGCAGCGTGCCTGAGGCCCCAGGTGCCTCGGACCCTCCCTCACCCCGGCAAAGTGGGCGTTCCCTGCTCTGCAGTGTGTGCCCCTGCCCTCACTAAGAAACAGCACCGCTAACAGCACATAAACTGAAGAAGTATGAATGCAAAAGTAAAACCCGTCTTTTCGTTTATGGTTACTACTCTGACTTTATTAAAGAACTAGTAAAGCAAACTGCTAAATATTTGCTTAAGTCAGTATTGCAAAATTCTGTAAAAGATATTTTAATCACAAAAATAAAGAATACGTTGTTCTCAGATAGCTTTACCTCAGTATCCTTAAATTCTTTTTCATTTTTACTCACACAAAAAAGTGGACAGCATAAATGATGCATTATGGGTGAAGTTTATCCCACGAAAAACATGGAGAATTCCAGACAGCAAATGTCGTCAAAAGACAAGCTATGAGTTAAATGGAAAGTGAATGTACTTCAGTCTTTAAGTTAACATTTTTATGGATTTCTGGTCAAATCAGTGGAACAGAGGGTGCTGAATGAAATGCCTGCTCCCTGTCCCCTCCCAGAACGCAAGGACCTTACCTCACCTGCGTCCCACTGCCCAGCAGAGGACCTCACACCAAGTGGTCACATCATATTTGCCAAATGAGTGAGGGACAAACTGAACCAGGCCTCAGGGCAGGAAAGAAAACACCTCCCGCTGCCCTGCATTGAAACCCAGGTTCTGTCGAAGAGAGAATTTCAGGAAGCCCACATACAAGGTAAACCCTATACCCAGGAGCTGAGGGTAATTCTGGGATCACCAGAGCACTTACTGGCTCCTCACTTAGCACTGAGCATTTTCTGAAATGGATTGGTTCACTTTTTTGGCTGGACACACTTGACCTTCTGCATGATTCAGGAGGGGCAGGAACATCTTGCTGTGATTTGGGACATGCCTCAGAGTATCAATTCTCATTGTTCGTAGCTAGTGTGGGCAATTAAAATGAACCTGCACAGACCCTCAGGGGTCGCCAAGCTCGAAGGTCTTCTTCCTGATGCCTCTGATAACTCTCTGTGAGCAGCTAATTGTCAGGTCCTCTGCTTCTCTCTTAAAAGTCAAGTCAGGTTCTGAATTGCTAAACTTTGATAAACTAGAATGTCCCTGTATTGTTTCATAGCTAAGTTACTAATTAGTGGGCTTGGCTCCACTTAACAGCCACCCCAGGGATATTCTCCAGGCTCATTAAGTTTGTATCAAGAGCCCCCAAACTGCCTGTGTGATCTTCTCACTTTACAGGGCACTGTCAGCCTAGTGACACCTCATGCTGCTCAGGGTTCATGACAGGGAATCCTGAGTGTTTCCCAGACCACCTGTGGGGAAGACCAAGTTACATTTCTAATGTCCAAGTCATTGCGGACTAATATTATAAAATACAGAAAAAATAAATTACCAGAAAAATAAAATTTAAAAATACATACACTGCCCAGCAACTTCTCACTCAACACATCTCCAGAGGCAAGGGAAACAAAAGCAAAAATGAACTATTGGGACCTCATCAAGATAAAAAGCTTCTGCACAGCAAAGGAAACAATCAGCAAAACTAAAAGGCAACCGACAGAATGGGAGAAGATATTTGCAAGTGGCATATCAGATAAAGGGTTAGTATCCAAAATCTATGAAGAACTTATCAAACTCAATACCCAAAAAACAAATAATCCAGTGAAGAAATGGACAAAAGACATGAATAGACACTTCTCCAAAGAAGACATCCAGATGGCCAACTGACACATGAAAAAATGCTCAACATCACTCATCATCAGGGAAATACAAATCAAAACCACACTGAGATACTACCTCACACCTGTCAGAATGGCCAACATCAACAACTCAGGCAACAACAGATGTTGGTGAGGATGTGGAGAAAGAGAAACTCTTTTATGCTGGTGGTAATGCAAACTGGTACTGCCACTCTGGAAACCAGTGTGGAGATTCCTCAAAAAATTAAAAATAGAACTATCCCATGACCCAGCAATTGCACTGCTAGGTATTTGCCCAAGGGATACAGGTGTGTTGTTACAAAGGGACACATGCACCCCAATGTGTATAGCAGCACTNATAGAGAACAGAGGGTTGCTGGAGGGGTGTGGGAGGGGGATGGGCTAAACGGAGAAGGGGCTTAAAGAATCTACTCCTGAAATCGTTGTTGCACCATGTGCTAACTAACTTGGATGTAAATTATAAGAAATAAATTATAGAAAGTGTAAAAATTTCTAGAAAAACAGGATTACTTTGTTAAGGTAATATCTAAAAAATAAAATAATAAAAAAATAATAATAATTTAAAAATACATACAAAAGCAAGCCCTGGATTTTATTAGATTCAAGAGACATAAAATCATATTTCAATAAATATAACCAGAACATAGGATAGTTCAGACAAATTACCACCAATGCATGAGTAGTTCACTAAAATGTACATGCTGGGACACATATAACACTTCATCACTCTGCAATCATAGCTACGTGAAAACTCATGAAACAGCAGTTGCCCACGTGCGTGCTTTGAAAGCATTTCAGGTCTTGGAGGTAACAAATGAAGTTGCTTCTTGTTTGGTGTATCTAATCTAAGTAGGAGAGATGACAATACACTACATGCAGGGATAATGTACAACCGACCAGTTTTCATGCTTGGTCTTTAGAAACTTAGAGAAACCAGTCTGACCCAGGTTTCTGGGGCATGCAGGTTGTTGATGGGATGGAAGGAGAGATATGTCATCATTTTAGCAGGCTAAGGGTATCCTTTTTAACTTTACTGGAGAAAAGTAAGGTATACCATCAATCTCTCATCAAGAATCAGTACTAACTGTGCATTATGTAAAGTCATAGTCACTGTTGTGTAAGAGCTGACAAACGCATCCTAAGAGGCCACACCCGTGTGGCAGAGCTGCTGTGCAGGAGTAGCTGACAGCCAAGCCCACACCACCAGGGCTGCCCGCCCAGGGCGATGACAGGGCACTCACACCTTGGGTGATGGGGAGGTGCTACATGGCTGTAAGGTTTCTGGAAACTCACTCAACTGTCCATAGGTGGCCACCGCACTTTGAGTAGTCCTTTGCTCCTGGGGAGTAAATCCCCTCCACTCCTGGAAATTATCTGGAAAGGGCCGACGGGTCCTTCGATCTATTTTACTGTGTTTTGGACAGCACTGATGCGTGTGTGTGTGTGTGTGTGTGTGTGTGTGTGTAAGTGTGTGCCCACATGAGTGGTGAGGTGTGTGCTTGTGTGTGCATGTGTGCACCCCATGAATGTGCGTGTGTGTGTGTGGGATTCAGGTGGGACACAGTAAATGCTGTGTGCTGCCCATTTTGTGGTTCCCTTATGGAAAACCCCTGAAAAGATCTATTTGAACAGTAGTTTTCACACACCCCCTTTCTTTAAGTTTTCAAGTTAAATCGCCCAGTGAAGTCACTGTGTAACAGGCAGGGAGGGT
The DNA here is from genome assembly GCF_008692635.1 of Crocuta crocuta. NCBI lineage: Eukaryota > Metazoa > Chordata > Mammalia > Carnivora > Hyaenidae > Crocuta > Crocuta crocuta. The sequence continues at coordinate 5,988,743 of NW_027527444.1, read as the reverse complement.
AGGAGAGACCCACCCTCTTGCCTTTATCATGCAGCCTTTCACTGTGAAGACACTTCCATTAGAAGATGAAGACAGAAGGGGAGGCCCACCCACACAGGAGGAGAGGGCTGGAGTTCCTTCCGTGGAGATCCTGTCTGTCTCTGCCTGGTGCCCGGTTCTCCACCAGGCCCACTGTCCACAGCCATGCTCTGAGCAGAACCTGAGTTACATAGACCCCCCCAAGTCAGGGCTCCTCCTGGAGATTGATCCTGAAGTTGACCCAAGTGACAAATTCATTAGGACATAGGCCCAAAGGGCTAATACAAATGACTAGAAGCTCATTGGCACTTCCAAGGAAAGGGATGAAGGAGCTGTCCAACATACTCAAGGCCAGGGGACTCTCAGCATCCAGACAGCAGGAATACTTGTTCTGACCCTCTGGCAAATGGATGACAAGAGCTCACAAAATGTTATGAAGGAAGGAGGGAAAAAAAGGAAGGAGAAAAGGGTAAGGGAAATGTGCATCTGGAATTCTGCATTGTCCTCTACAGGTGACACATCACCCCCAATAGGCTATAAGTCTCGTCCAAAAACATCTGCTAAGGAGCACAGCCCAACAAGAATCTCTCACTTACTTGTCCTTTCACATCTCTAGCACGTGTGTACTGAACTTCTAGAACATGCCAGTATGGGATTCTCTGACAGTCCAGATGGGGGAACAGACAGGCAAACAGGTAATTCAAAGACATAAGGTAAGCCCGTGGGAGGGTTTAATTCCACACTAGAGGCTTGGGGAAGCTTTCTCTGGGAGGGGTCTTGTGAGCTGATTTGTAAAGGAAGTGGCCAGACAATGGATGAGGTATGATTGGAGAAGATTCCTAAGCAGAGAGCAGAGCATACAAAGTGCACATAGCTCTATGTGGCTCACATCTAGACCCAAGACAGGGCTGGTAGACACGGGGCTGGCTCCAAGGCACCGTGCCCCCGTTATACCCCACTGTCTTCCAAGGAGCAAGCAAACCATACACCTTTTATTATCTTCATAAATACAATAGGTAATGCAAGGAATTGCCTCTGATTAAGGTGGTTTGTCAAAGTAATATAATCACATTTGAGAAAATCTTGAAAACAAACCAAGGGGGAAAATTCTTACCATTAATCTTACCACTGAGTAGGGCTAACATAACCAATTGGATAAATTTTCTTATATTCCTTTTAATATGCATATTTGTGCAAAAAAAGTAATTATAGTATATGCACAATCTTTTTTTTTTTAATTTTTTAATTTATTTCTAGGAGAGAGAGAGAGAGAGACAGTGTGAGCAGGGGAGGGTCAGAGAGAGAGGGAGACACAGACTCTGAAATGGGCTCCAGGCTCTGAGCTGGCAGTCAGCACAGAGCCTGACGTGGGGCTTGAACCCACGAACCTAAGATCATGACCTAAGCGAAAGTCGGACGCTTAACCGACTAAGCCACCCAGGCGCCCCAGTATATGCACAATCTTGTAATTTGCTTTTATGGTAATCTTTACACTATAAGTATTTTTTAATTTTTTTAATGTTTATTTTTGAGAGAGAGAGAGAGAAGGAGAGACAGAGAGAGAGAGAGAAACAGAGGGTGAGTGAGGGAAGGGCAGAGAGAGAAGGAGACACAGAATCTGAAACAAGCTCCAGGCTCTGAGCTGTCAGCACAGGGCCCAACACGGGGCTTGAACTCGTGAACTGTGAGATCATGACCTGAGCTGAAGTTGAACGCTCAACCGATTGAGCCACCCAGGCACCCCCTATACCATAAGCATTTGTTCACTTTACCATACGATCTTTACTGGTACATTTCACATCTGAGAGCCAGCTATGTCTTGGCCTCCCTCATTCCTGGATCCAGTATAAGGCCAGACACACAGCCTTAGACTGGATGTCAGGAGGATCCTTCAGTCCTGAACCAACTGGCTGAACACTTATTGCATACCAAGCAAGTACCAAGAAAGTTTCCAACGGTGCTGACATTCTGGCATGGAGGCATACTATTGAGTTTAAAAACAACAAAAACTAAACAGGATGATTACAATGAATGTTGTATTAGCAGCATGAAGAAAACACCCAGGGTGACCAGACAGTGTCTCACTTAGGCCAATGGGCTATCCTGCTCTAAATTCAGTTGTTTTGTCTGTAAACTGGAAATTATTTTTTGAGGCCTTGTTTCATAGGATTTTTCTCAAAAAAGATAACATTTCTATGAATTTAAAATCCAAACAGAAAACTTAATATTGCTATCATTATGATTGGTAACATAGCTCATTTTTCTCTAAGGTCAATGATAGTATCATGTTTAGACTAAAAGTTTCAGTTAAAATATTAATGGAAACTTATACTTATTACAGAAAATGGTGAGAAGGACCAGGCAGGGTGACTTTTCCTACTGATTTATTACCTTGTAAACGTTTCCAGGAAGTACATTTTGAAAATATCGTTTCCTTGTCCCTGGAAAGCACACCCCTGGGCACGTGACCAAGGCAAGGGCAGGTAAACTCTTGGAGGATTTCAGGGTGCCCCTGCTTAGGGGTCTAGGAGAACAGACATCTCTAAAGGGGACATGCTTGACCTTAGATCCATCCCAAGAGGAGACAAAGTCACTTTAGAAAAATTGCTTCTCTAGAATTTGACTAGAGTAGAGCATCCTTATCCAGGCTGGTTCTCAGCAAAACAACAGAGCAGCCCAAATTCATTCTTGTCTCAGATGTCTCTCTTATATTTTTCTGTTTTTCACTATTTTCTTACTGTTGATGAACTTTTTTCTGCTCAACTGCTTCAATCACATGTTCATGTCCAGTTTCTTTTCTTCAAATTAAAACAAGTTTCTGATACACTCTTAACTTTTGTTCATGTTCACTTTTAAAAATTAATTTATTCAAATAACTTAGCAAATACCTATGAAAACACTAACCCAAATAAAAACTAGGACATTAGAAAATTACTACCTCTCCCTAAATACCACTAGCCCCCATCCCAGACCTCTCTTTATGGCTGATTATCTTGAGTACTTGTCAAGATACATATGTTCATAAAGGTCAGTCATGTGGCCTCAGTGTTAGTTGTTTTTAATTCTTTGGGAATTTTCATTAGCACTCAAAATTAAGTTACTAAAACTCATACATATGGTTAGCTGTGATTCTTAATTTGAGGTGCTATAATATAATTTATCATTTGAATATATGACAATTTATTCATTTTCCTATTGGTAGTGATTTGAATTGTTTCCAGATTTTTGTTGTCACATTCCTCTTTATGTCTTTTGATGTACATGTGCAAGAGTTTGCTTTGGATCCCAGGAAATATGAAGGTTTAGATTTACAACATAATGTCAAACTGCTTTCAAAGCAGCTGTTCCGACTTAGACCAACAACATGTAGGGGATCCCACCGATCTGAGTGTCTTCCCACCTGTGTCATTATCAGACCTGATCACATGTCCTCCTTGAGTGAGGGTAAAATGGCGTCTCAGTGGGATCATGATTTGCATTTTCCTGATTACTAAAATTATTGAGCCCCTCTTCATATATTTTCTGGGAGTTATGTGTTACTGTCTTTTGGACATTTAAAATTTGTATTTAGTACTGGGGCACCTGGGTGGTTCAGTTGGTTGAGTGTCCAACTTCGGCTCAGAGCATGATCACACAGCACAGTTCGTGAGTTTGAGCCCCACATCGGGCTCTGTGCTGACAGCTTAGAGCCTGGAGCCTGCTTTGGATTCTGTGTCTCCCTCTCTGTCCCTCCTCTACTCGCTTTTTGTCTCTCTCTCTTCTCTCTCAAAAATAAATAAACATTTAAACAACTTTGATGTTTAGTCTTTATTGAATCATAGTAGTTCTTTGAATTACAGACACTAATTCTTTATCAATTACATGTTGCACATATCTGCTCACATTTTGTAATGTGTTTTCAGTTTCTTTAAGGTAATGTGATTTTCTGTTATCAACAACACTTGTGGGCTCATTTAAGAAATCTTTTGCTGTCAAGGTCTGGAAGATATTCACTTATATATTTTGCTGTGTCTACCTACTTCCACTCTTTTTAATAAAATCAAGCAGTTCCGCGCATCAATTCAGTCGTATCCTAGAGCTGTGAAAACAGGACCTGATGACTTCACTTTATGAAGGCCACTTGTCTTGGAGACAAGTTTCCTGAATGTGGAATGAAAGCCCCAGATGCCTGATGATGTGATTTAAGGTACCAGCTTGTAAGAGGAAACGAGGTTTAGAGAGCCCTTCCCAGCGCCCTCTGCACACTTGGGGAAGCGGGCTGATTCCTCAGACTGGGTGTCCACACCCAGCGGGGCTCTCGCCCTGCAGCTCATCTGGGAGTGCGTGCACACACTTGCTTTCCCTTGAACCAGAACCTTCTTCTTTGAGCTGCTGAAATAGAGCGACTGGGGAATCGCCCTGCTCTTAGCGCTTGTGTTCCAAAATCAGCAAAATCCCTTCTTGCTGAGAATAGCTTCTTATATCCTGGAGACAAAGCATTGTGCTGATTGCTCTTAAAAGCAAACTGCAGTAGCCGGCCCCTCACACAGTGTGTATACAAAAGATGCAGGTAACTTGCTCTGTGGTCTGAAGGAAATTATATTGGTTTCAAAGCCTCTGGTTCTAAAAACATCACACACTGCTTGACTCGTTTCAATCAGAAAACAACAAATATAGGAAAGGAGTCCAACTAGGTGTCTGAATCTTCCAAATTCAATGACTGGAAAGTGAAATCAGATGGATTGACCCAGGGAACCCCAGACTGCATCGGTGTCACTGAGCCTGCAGTCAGGGCTCAGAAACACACATCCACTCCCAATGCCCTAGCATCTTTTGAAGTACAACGTAAATGAGAAGTGTACGAAACATAGATGTATAGCCCAAACAATTACCAGAAAGCAAAACACTCAGGACCACTACCCAGGTGAAGAGAGTGGGATATGTACCCTGTTCCCCAAAGGGACTGCTCCCTAATTCCAGCACAATCTCTTGGCTTTGCCTGGCTTGGAACTTTATAGGATGGAATAGCATGCATTCTTTTGGGTCTGGCCTCTTTGTTGGCCCCAGGAGTGTGTGCTGTGATGATGGAATCAGAACACTTTTCTGGATTCTTTTAACCAGAAGTGCTGTCAGTGGAGGCCCACACTAATAGCTCACTCAGGAAATACTTGGCTGAAGAATACTGCTTGCCCAAGATCACACCCTCTTCCCAGGGCACCCCACATCCATTGGTGGACCCACACTGGGGTAAAGGTCCCAGTTTAAGGGCCACTCTCAGGGTCATCCTAGCTTCAGAGCTCTCTGTAGGGTCAGCCAAGGCCTCTGTTGAGACCGAACCCCAGCTCTTACCCTTCCTCTGCCCAGTCCTGCTTCCTTCCATTCCTTCCACAGTGCTGACCCCAGAGCACTCCAAGGTAAAACTCTGGAAGAATCATTTCCATCTCACAGTCCAGCCAGGAACCCATTCTGTACAGTTTATACCTCCAGTGGCCAAGAGGACAGGTGTAGGACGCAGCCTGCCACCAGAGACAGTAGCACAGAGAGTGTCCCTGGCACTGGGAGCCATGTCACTGCTGACACTTCTACCAGGGATCAAATGGACTGGTATACAGGGAGTGCTCAATGTGATGGACATTTAAGAAATATGCAGAAAGTAATAGCTACAAGGACAGTGAAATCAGATGGCAGTTGCTAACTTCAAAGAATGGTTTGAAGAAGATAACAAAAGGGAGTGATCAGTATCTAAAAGCGGAGTGTGAACTCCAGCAGCTCCAAGTCACATAAAAAATGTTCTCATCTCCTGCAGGTGGAAAGCAAAGAAATATGACCCATCCCAGCACTCGGTCACAAAAGTAGTGGGCTCGTAAGAAGATTCAACTCCCCGCCTCACCCATGTGCTCTGTCAAAACTGGTGCCACGAAGAAGGGAAAGTTCATCTATTAGGAAACACTCTCCTGGAATAAGAGAAAGGTCCCAGGTGATGGTGGAATACCCACTAGGCTGGCTCCTAGACGCAGGGACGGACTGAAGCCCCTAATAAGTGAGGTGGAAATACCAGAACCGCCATGGAGGAGAGCTAAGGAAGGGATTAGCTCAAAGAAGTGGGTGTGCTAGGGTAGAAAAGCCACCAGAGGATAGCATCTCATCAGAAGCCCCGCAGGACACACCACTACCAATGCAACGTGGAATGTGCTGATGACAGGGGCGGTGATGGCTCTCCCATGCTGGCTGGACTGATGGGGCAGAGGCCATACTGAACTAAGCTCTCTCATGGGATTATGAGACTCTGAAAATATAGATGAGATGGCTACACTTCACCACCCAGAGCCAAGTAGAATGACTTAATCTGTGACAGGGCTGGAGTGGAAGTCAGGAGGAGCTTAATTCAGAGAGGGTTGTAGAGAAGGTTAGCAGAACAACGTTCCCAGTTATAAAATAGGTGGGTAGTCAACAAAGGTACCAAGCAATCTGTACAATCAAATCAAAGATGTTCATTTAACTGAGTATATGATCACCCCAATAAAAACTCTAGTTCCCAGATTCAAGCCAGTTTGGACCCACACAATCCATTATTTGAAGGAGTCTCTAGGCATACAACAGGGGGATCTTGCTACATCAGAGCAAGCGGACATAGTACGTATTCCCTCAGTTCTTCCTGCAAATCCAGAGCCAATTATTCTTCTTAGTGGGGAAAGAGGGGGACCCTCAAACATTACAAAGACCATTGGCCACAGCAGCCCAAATTGATACTGATACTCAAAAATCTAAAAATGTCATCATGGGGCGCCTGGGTGGCTCAGTCCGTTAAGCGTACGACTTCAGCTCAGGTCATGATCTCGTGGTTCATGGGTTCTAGCCCCGTGTCGGGCTCTGTGCCGACAGCTCAGAGCCTGGAGCCTGTTTCAGATTCTGTGTCTCCCTCTCTCTCTGACCCTCCCCTGTTCATGCTCTCTCAGAAATAAATAAAAAAAAATTTTTTAAAGATTTTTTAAAAATGTCATCATGGTCCCTCTGTTAAAATGAGAGCATTTGGGTCCAAGGGATAGAATCCTGGCTTGGGTCCATGGGACACATAAACCCACTTGCTGGTAATTTTACCAGGGCACAAATGTATAATTGGAATAGATATTCTTGGTATGTGGCATAACTTACACTGTGGTTCTTTCTCTGACCAATCCTGTTTCTTTCCCTTTCTTTTCATAGATGTTGACCCAAAGAGTGCTCCCTAAAAAACCTCCGCATGTTCACCTCCAGTTTTTAATTATGGATTAAATTTCTTTAAAACCCTAAAGCTACTCATTTTCTGTTTCCTCCTTTCCACTTCTTCGTGCATAAATATAATTGTACATTTCCAGTAATATGTCCATTCCACTTAAATTTAAATATATTAATCTCATTTATTATTTCTAGGAGGTTCTTTCATAAATTCCATGAAATTTACTACCTAGACCATTACAACTTTTGCAAATAGTGAAGGTTTTTTTTTCCTTTTCAATCTGTATGCCTTTTATTTATTTATTTATGTATTGCTTTATTGCTTGTCTTCTTTTCCATATTAGGAGGAAAACAGTCTTTCACTATTAAGCATGGTGGTTTTTCATCCTTTGGCAAGTTGGGAGAATTCTATTCTATGCCTAGTATGTCTTGATTTAAAATAAAATTGTTTTTTAATGTTTTTTTTTATTTATTTCAGAAAGAGAGAGAGACAGCTTGAGCAGGGGAGAGTCAGAGAGAGAGGGAGACACAGAATCTGAAACAAGCTCCAGGCTCTGAGCTAGCTGTCAGCACAAAGCCCGATGTGGGGCTCGAACTCACGAACTGCGAGATCATGACCTGAGTGGAAGTTAGATGCTTAACCGACTGAGCCACCCAGGTGCCCCTTGAATTTTTATCATGAGTGAATGTTGACTTTTATCAAATGCATTTTGAGCATCTATTGATATGATCATGTAGTTTCTCTTTTTTTGTCTGTAATATGACGATTACATTGTTTGGTACATTATTTTGATTATAATGTAGTAAGGTGCCTTACATTGTTTGATTTTGAGTTGTTGAACAAGCCTTGTCTTCCTGAGATATACCTGATTTGGTCACTATATATTAGCCCTTTTTAAATATGGATTCAATTAACTGAAATTTTGCTGAGGATTTTTGTGTCACTATTGATGAAGAATATTGGTCTGTAGTTTTATATTGTTAGAATGACTTTTTCTGGTTTTCACATCAGGATAACTCTGGCCACATAAAATGAGTTGGGAAGTTTTTTTATCCTCTTCTATTTTCAGGAAAAGATTGTGTAGAGTTAGGGGTTTTTTTTCTTTGGATATTTTCTAGAATTTACCAGTGAAACCATCTATGCCTGGAGTTTTCTTTGTTGGAAGGTTGTTAACCACAAATTTGTTAGTAATATACAGCTATTCAGATCATCTTTTTCTTCTTGAATGAGATTTGGTAGTTTGTATCTTTTAAGAAATTGTTCTATTTGATCTAAATTATTGATTTATGGGTACAAAATTGTCTGTAGTAGTACCTTAAATTCCTTTTAATATTTTTGTGTTCTTTAGTATTGCCTGTTTAGTTCTGATGATAATAATAATGTCTTCTCTCATCATGGGATAGTCTGGCTAGAGGTTTATCAATTTTAGTGGACTTTTCAAAGTACAAGATTTTTGGGCCGCCTGCGTGGCTCAGTCAGTTAAGCGTCCAACTTCGGCTCAGGTCATGATCTCACAGCTTGCGAGTTCAAGCCCTGCGTCGGACTCTGTGCTGACAGCTCGGAGCCTGGAGCCTGCTTCATATTCTATGTCTCCTTCTCTCTCTGTCCCTCCCCAGCTCAAGCTCTGTCTCTCTCTCTCTCTCCTTCAAAAATAAATAAACATTAAAAAATTTTTTAAAGCCATTGAACATATATTTTAAAAAAAACAAAGTACAAGCTTTTGAGTTCATTAATCTTCTCTATTGTTTTGTTTTTTTCTTTTCAGTATTATCTGTTTTTATATTTATTATTTCTTTCCTTTGTCTTCCTTTGTGTTTAATTTTCTCCTCTTTCTTTAGGTAGAGTTCTTTATATTTTTTCCTAAGGTAAACATTCAACGCTAGAATATTTCCCTCTAACCATTGCTTTAGCTAGGGCCCACAAAATTTTATATGTCTCATTTTAGTTTTCATTCAATTAAAAACATGTTCTGATTTATCTTGATATTTACTTATTGACCCATTTGTAACCCAGAGATGTTTAGTTTAATTTCCAAATAATTGGAAAATATTCAGCTCTCTTTTATTGATTTCTAATTAAATTCCTTTATAATCAGATATCACATATTGTGTGGTCTCGATTCTTTTAACTTCATTAAGAACTGCTTTATGACCCAGGATGTGGTCTATCTTGATTAATGTTCCATCTGCACTTGAAAAGATGCATTTGCAGTATATATTCTGTAGTTAGGTAAAGTTGTTTGATTATGTTTGTCAGATGTGTATATCTTTACTGATATATATCTTTTGGCTACTTGTTCAGTTAATTACTGAGAAAAGAGTATTGACATTTTCAAGTTTAATTGTGGATTATACCTAATTTCTATCAATATTTGCTTTACATATTTTCAAGCTCTCTTGCTAGGTTCATGAACATTTAGAATTGTTATGTCTTGGGGCGCCTGGGTGGCTTAGTCGGTTAAGCATCCGACTTTCGCTTAGGTCATGATCTCGCGGTTCGTGGGTTCGAGCCCCGCGTCGGGCTCTGTGCTGACAGCTCAGAGCCTGGAGCCTGTTTCAGTCTGTGACTCCCTCTCTCTCTGACCCTCCCCTGCTCACGCTGTCTCTCTCTCTCTCTCTCCTAGAAATAAATAAAACATTAAAAAAAAAAAAGAATTTTATGTCTTCTTGATGAACTGACCTTTTGTGTAATATCATTTTTATGCCTTTTATTTTTCCTAGTTCTGAAGTATACTTTGTCTCTTGGTAATATGGTCACTACAGCTTTCTTTTGAACTCGTGCTTGCATGGTATATCATGTATTTCTTGTAGACTGCATGTATTTGGGTCTTCCTTACTTATCCAAATTGATAATGTGTTTTAATTGATGTGTTTGGACGATTTACATTTAATATAAGGATTGAGATATTTGGACTTATATCTACCATTTCATTTTTTTCTTCTTTGTTTCTCTCATTCACCTATCTTGACTTTTTAAGGATTATTTGGGTATTAACAGTATTCCATCTTAATTTATGTAAGTTTTTGCTCTTTGTATTAATATTTGTATTACTTTTTTATGGTTTATATTCATTTTTATAGTATTAACTTAGAGTAATATTACACCACTTCAAGTAAAACAGAAGCATCACAGCCTAAGATCCTTTTACTCTCCCCACTTTATGTTCTACTTTTCAAATATATTACATCTACATGCATGGACACCTCAAAAAGTTTTTTTTTAATTTTTTACTTTCAACAATTGTATGTTTTAAAGACCTTAACAGGGGCACCTGGGGGGCTCAGTCAGTTAAACGTCTGACTTCAGCTCAGGTCACAATCTCATGGTTCGTGTGTTGAAGCCCCATGCCGGGCTCTGTGCTAACAACTCAGAGCCTGGAACCTGCTTCGTATTCTGTTTCTTTATCTCCCTCTGCCCCTCCCCTGCTCATGCTCTCTCTTTCTAAAAAATAAATAATAAACATTTAAAAAATTCTTTAAAAGACCTTAAGAGAAGAAAGATAGTCTATTATATTTACCCATATATTTACCACTTTTGTTTCTCTTCTTCCACTCTTCAAATTCCATGTTTTCTTCTGTTACCATTTTCCTGCTACCTGAAGAATTTCTTTCAGCATTTCTATAGAGCAAAATCTTTTACTGATTACAGAATCTTTCTTCTCCTTCATCTGAGAATTGTTTGCATTGCCTTCAGTCCTGAAGTATATTTTCACTGGATATAGAATTCTAGGTTGACAGCGCTTCTTTCCAGGACTTACAAATGTTTCACTGTTGTCACTTCCATGGTGTCTGATGGGAAATTCAGTCACTCAAATTGCCATTCCTCTATATGTAAGATGTCACTTTTCTCAGCTGCTTTCAAGGTTTTTTTAATCTTTGCTTTTTAGCAATTTAATTAGGGTTTATCTGGGTGCAAATTATTTGCCTGTTTATTTGTTTTTAGTTTATCTAGAGAACACTGATATTTTGTTCTGTCAGGCAATCAACCTGGTTAGATTCAACCTAAAATTTTTTCTCACCTTATATAGGTAGTAATTATAATAGCAACTCATTTTTCAAAGTTTGTGTTATGCTCATTTGGCTATGCATATGATAAGTTTTGATGTATATAGTATTTTCACTTTTTTTAGTTCCAAATATTTTTTATTTTTTGCCTTGTTTTGAACCATAGTTATTTAAGATATATTTATTTTACCTGCTATAATAGATATTTTGAGAAATATACAAAAGAAGAGAAAATAGTCTCCATAAAACTATCACTTATTTCAGTAACTATCAGTCAAACTTATACAGGGCTAATTTTGTTTTATCTGTCTTCCCATACATTCTATTAGATGATTATGTAACATATTTCAGTCACTAAATAATTTCATTCATAATTAGTTAAGCATGTTTCATTTATAAGAAATCTCTTAAAAAATATAGCCACAATTACATATGACACACTAAAAATTAAAATGACTCATTAAAGCTAACAAATATCCAGTTAGTGGATGATAGGCATTGAGAAGGGCACTTGTTGGGATGAGCGTTTGGTGTTGTAGGGAAACCAATTTGACAACAAATTATATTTTGAAAAATAATTGTCTTTCCTTTTGTCTACTTGAAAGTTTTTCTCTTTGTCATTAGTTTGTCAAGTTATACTATGATGTGTTTGAATGTGGTTTTGTTTGGGATTCATAGTGACTCTTGAATGTGAGGTTTAATGTCTTTCATCATATTTGAAAATTCTCGGCAATATTTCTTCAGATATAATTTCTGCTTCATTCTCTCTCCCCTCTTCTTCTGAAATTACAATTATAGCCACACTGGGTGTTAGCACTATTTCCTCTATGCCTCTTCCTCTCTTTCGTCTATATTCCATTTTATTTTCTTCATTCTTCATTCTCTAAATTTTCTTCTGAAATATATCTTAATTCCACTAGTTGTCTCCTTAGCTCTATCTCTATTAATCTCAACCATTGAGTTCTTGGTTTTGGTTATGGTACTTTTTAGTTCTAGAATTTCCATTTAGTTCTTATGTCTTATCTCCATTTCTCTGCCAAAATTATCAGTCCTTGTCCCTTATTATCTTCATTTTATTTAAAAATTTTATTTTAAAATCTTTTTAAAGATTGGGGCGCCTGGGTGGCTCAGTCGGTTGAGTGTCCGACTTCAGCTCAGGTCATGGTCTCATGGTTCGTGGGTTCGAGCCCCGCATCGGGCTCTGTGCTGACAGCTCGGAGCCTGGAGCCTGTTTCAGATTCTGTGCCTCCCTCTCTCTCTGATCCTCCCCTGCTCATGCTGTCTCTATCTCTCTCTCAAAAATGAATAAAATATTAAAAAAAAAATCTTTTTAAAGATAGCTCCTCTGAACTTGTGGATCTTTATCTATCGTCTATTATTTATTTTATTTTTTAATCACATGACTTGTCTCCTTAAAACAGGTTATTTTCATAAATTTATGGATATATATTTTATATGAAAAAAATGGAATGCCCTAAGGTCTAAGATGAAATTATATCTCTTCAGAGAGAATTTTGTTTATTTTTAAGAGTCAGCTAAGCTATAAGAATTAACAATTCCTGATCACCTTCATCCATTTCTAAGGATTGAGAGGATTTGAATCCGGCTTCAGGCCTTTCAAGGGCAGGTTTATTTCTGACTCTCTTTTGTCATGGGTGAACCCAGGGTTTATCAGGTCCTATGTTTTCCTAGCAGATCCTAGATCCCAGTTTTCATCGCTTTTCCCCTGAAAAGCTCTGTTAGGCTTCTTAATCTCTCATGTGCCTTTGTCTTTGCAAGAAACAGTAAATGCCTCCATTAAAAATAAATAAATAAAATAAAACCCTCTGGATTTCCTTCTTTTCCTCAGTCTTGGCCCCATATCTTTACTGGCTCCCTCAGACCTTCAAGCAAATGTTTCTATCTTTGTACAGCTTTTCTAGTTGCTATTAACAGTAGGCTTTTTTTTTTTAATTAACTAGTCTACCACTAACAGAAGTGAATTCCCCCAAAATCACTTTTAAATTTAATTCAGGAAACTTTTAAATATATTATAAAGTGAATCAATTAGATATAAGTTTCTGTATTAACCACATAGCAGTACTGAAAAAGTGAAATGGCCAGAGCTCCTTTCAGCTACCTTGGACGATAAGATAACCTTGGCAATGAAAGTCCTACAAGACAATACAACAAAATGGAAGGTGCCTGGATCCCAGACTCCATGGATCATCACACCGGTGTTAAACTGACCATTTCTGGGCGTCTGAGATGTTACAGACAAACAAAAGACTATCTTGTGTAAGCCTCTATTGCTTTATGTTACTTGTTACTTATCTATATGCATTAATTAAAAGGATACCTAATATAAGACAGCACTTGGTAAGGGCCAAATGAGTGGTATAAATCATACATACTATTAGGGGCACCCGGGTGGCTTAGTCGGTTAAGCGTCAGACTTTCGCTCAGGTCATGATCTCGCGGTTTGTGGGTTCGAGCCCCACGTCGGGCTCTGTGCTGACTGACAGCTCAGAGCCTGGAGCCTGTTTCAGAGTCTGTGACTCCCTCTGTCTCTGACTCTCCCCTGCTCACGCTGTCTCTCTCTCTCTCTCTCTCCTAGAAATAAATAAAAAACATTAAAAATTTTTTAAAAAATCATACATACTATTAAAACTCTTAGTAGGGAAACTAGAGTCCCATAAGTTACTTGAAAGTTTAGTAAGAGTGGAAGAATTTGAGTTTCACCAGAACTCTGGGTAGGATTTAATATGCAAAGAGGAATGAATGCAGCAATAAATAGATAAAAAAATAAATAGGTAAACATATTAAAAGTATACTTATGACCAGGTAGCTGACCGGACTGGCAAAGCAAACCGCAGGACACTGGTTGGAGAACTGTGACTCTGGGACCATATGTGACAGACATGTGACTGGAGAGGTCCTCAAGAACAAGCCAAAATGATGGATTCCACTTGTTGAAAACTTACAGACAAAGAATGAACCTGACAAATATTTAGTTACTCTGAGAACTGAAGCTACTCAGGGCTGGTGCAAGCTTGAGCCGTGACCTCGTTCTGGTGTGCACTGCGTTAACAAGCTGTCCAGAGCTTGAGAGCCAGGATAAAAGGCTTCCGGATCTTGCTATGGAAAATCTGCCCAGAGGAATCTCATAGCTGAAAACTGATGAAGAAAACTTAGTCAGCGGAACCTTAGGGGCAGTCAGAAACCAAACAAGGAGTTTTAATGCAGAAGAAAATTATGATGATTTAAATACTCTTTTCTAACCCTCCAGCAGGTTTTACCATTACATTTTTAGGACAGAAAAAGTATTTGCTGCAAAATTTTGATTTTTAAGAAGGAAATTTCATGAGGAGAAAGCTAGCATGAGAGATGCAGAGAGAGAATGCTTTGCTTATAAATTTTAATTTGAAGCTTAATCTCCAAAAACTAGAGATAATTTTGAAAAATGGGGCCAGAAGAAAGACAACGCCCCATATAAAAGGCGGGAAAAACTTTACAGGGAAAAGTTGCTTACACACACTTAGAAAAGCTAAAATTCATTAGGAAGAAGCACAATGTTTGTTGTTAAAAGAAAAACACTGGTTTGTGTGAAACCCTCAGAGGAGCACAAGGCAATGTTACCATTTCCATACTAGCAAATTCTCTTCCTCCTCGGTGACTGTGCTACAATCACACACCAGGACCTGTGAGTGTCTGTGGGCTGTAGTGCATGTCTGCTGAGGGAATAGAGCAGAGATAACAGTTATCTTCATAGAGCTTAAGGCAAGTATAGAAAAATATGCAAACATTCACTTGGTTTGTAAGGGAATCTAATTTTGATTATTTGCTTTATTATGAAAAGCACTGTTTTGAGGCAAACGTGAACATTCTATCTTAAATCCACTGCCAACTTCTTCAACAAATCCAACAAAACCCATAGGTTGAAACAGAGTCCATGTCCACCAAAATTCTCTCGTCTTTCATTCTAATGGAATTTCACTAGCTACCCAGGTGGACCATATCTCCCAGATCCCATGCAGTCGGGTGTGGTGTTTCGACAAGGTGCTGGCTGGCGGACCGGCTGTGTGCACCGGCTTGTTCATCTGATCTTTAGTGCCTCCTGCACACAGCTTTCCCTCCACCTGGCAGACTGCTGTATAGGTACAGAGGGTCAACTCCACGCTTCCTTCTGCCTGAGCCCTTGCTGGCTGCCATTTGGCCTTCTAACAGCTAGGGGTCCTGGGAGAAAAGGCTTCTTCCAAATGCAGAGGGTCCCGGGCTCCTCTCTCACACCCTCCACACCGGGAAGAGACCTACTTAAAGCTACCAGGGGCTTAACTCTTTTCCCTTGATATGTGGGGGTCCCCAGACTCACAACAATATTTCCTCTCTCACGAAGTGAAGCATTGGGGACTAAAATAGAGAGGAGGGGCGCCTGGGTGGCTCCGTCGGTTAAGCGTCCGACTTCGGCTCAGGTCATGATCTCACGGTTCGTGGGTTGGAGCACTGCGTCAGGCTCTGTGCGGACAGCTCAAATCCTGGAACCTGATTTAGATTCTGTGTCTCCCTCTCTCTGACCCTCCCCCACTCATGTTCTGTCTCTCTCTGTCTCAAAAATAAATAAACTGTAAAAAAAAATTTTATAAATAAAATAAAATAGAGATGAATGGTAAATCCAACCTAATACAATAGAAAATGGCTTAATTTTCTGAACAATATTAACTTCAGGGTTTTTTTCACAAACAGATTCAAAAATCAAATTATAAGCACCTTTTATGTTCTCTAAGTGCTATGTTGAGTACTAGACAGAAAAAGAGGATTTATGTATGGAATTGACCTCAAGGGAGCTGGAAATAACAGAGATACCTTGTTACTCAGTGTTGCAAATCCAAGAAGAGAAGAGTGTGTTAGGTGTAAATACAGTTCAAGGAGAGGAACAGTTACACCTGTCCTGGGTGGGGTGAGCCGATTGGTTCTTTCTTGGATTACAACCCTGACTCTGTAGGTTTTGCAGAATGAATAGGTGTTTGCTTGGAAGGCGAGGGCAAATCGCTTCATTGTAAACCATGCCACAGGGGCTCCCCTAAGACTGACATTCAAGGCAGGAGTCAGATCGCCAGGAACCTAAGTGCTGCACTGAGTTTGGATTTCATCCTGACGGTGATGAAGAGTTATTGTAGAATTGTAAATCGAGTAGTGGCCGGTTTGAAACTTTGTTTCTGAAGCACCTTCTGGTGGCAGTGTGGAGAATGGAGCAGAAATTGAGAAGCAGGAAACCCGGGACTGACCAATCGTGCAATGAGATGAAAAGGAAGTCAGGCTGGGGTCAGGCTGAGGCACTGAAGACAGAGCAAAAGATCCAAGGCATATTCTAGAGGCAGTGAGAAGGGGAAGAAGGATGGAGTCACGATGGCTTAGGTGGCTCCGAAGCATGGTGTCACTAACCTGGATGAGGCATCAGTTTGTGCGTTCAATTTTGGGTAAGTTAGTGCTGGAACGTTCCCGTGAGAATACAAGTAAGCACAGGTAATAGAGCACACTCAGTCTCTGACAGTGTGTGCTTCGAGCACAGCTGTTACTATCTTGTTGTTCAAATAAAAAGACTGGGAAGCGTAGGTGGCATGTTGAAGCAAGACTCAAGTTTAAGCCCAGGCTGCGGGGCTCCAGCGTCTCTGGTCCTAATCGTGACACATATCACCTCTCTGCCAAACAGCTGGGTGCTGGTCTGAGGCTCAGGTGAGCGGTGTGAGCGAAGATGCAGATTTCGAGGTCACTGTGCCGTAAATGGTCACTAATCGTGGAAATGCATAAATTCATTCTCAGGAGGGCCGGTCAGTCCTGAGCTACCACTGGAGACCTGGAGATGTGACACAGTAATTCCCCTCAAGTAATTCAAATCAAAGGGTTTAATTTGGGGGAAACAAGCAATCACATTGTAGTATGACGGTGCTGTAATGAAATGCACATATGACTCAAAGAAGCGGGGGGAAGAGCCGTATCTGGGCCTAGATTAGGAACAGAGACGAGGACAGAGCCCTGGGAACACTGACGCTGGAGGCCGCAGGCGGGATTAAGAGCTGGTCCGGGATGAAAGGCGAGAATCAGGACTGGACAGAATGAAGAGGCTGCTGTAGATGGAGTGTTTTGTGCTCCTCACCCCAGAATTCGGATGTTGAAATCTGATCCCCAGTGTGATGGTATTTGGAGATGGGGCCTTAGAAGGTGTTTGGTCCTGAGGACGGCGCTCTCGTGCGTAGGGTTTGTGCGCTTCCACAAGGGCGCCCGACAGTCTGTGGCTGCTTCTGCCACGTGAGGACCGGCTGTCTGCGAGCAGGAAGGGGGCCTCTCCTCCAGACACAGAATCTCGGACTTTCCGGCCTCCAGACGCAAGAGGTAAGGGTCCGTTGTTTAAGCCACACGGCCCGTGGTATCGTGGTTATACCAGCTCGATGAACGAAAACAAAGTCAACAGAGGGGAGCCTGCGGCAGTGCTGGCCCCCTGCACAGGCACCGAGAAGCCACACTGACCAAGACTGACAATGGGGACTGGGCAGCGTAGAGGTCACGTGGATCGTGCTGGCAGTTTCGTGGCTTGCTGATTTCAGTGGGGATGGAAGTGTGTGCGTTGTGAGGAGACACTGCGCTGTGGTTCTTCTGTAGGAAGCTTTGCCGAGAAGCTAAGGAGAGAGGTTGGGACTGCGTCTGAGAATGTTTTACACTCTTTTGCCTTCTTGTGTTTTCCTCCTGGGATGCAAATGATTTAAACACATTAACAGCCTGAGGTAAAGGGCTAACAGAGAAAGCAGTGATGAATTCTCCAGAGAGAAGGACAAAACAGAAGAAAAGAGTCCCCGCACGGATGGACTTAAAAAGAATCCTGAGGTTTGTCTACGTGAACACCTATCTGACTGGAAAGTGCTTGCCCAGATGAACACAGTCACTAAAGTAGAGTTTTCAGGAATTTTTTTAAAAAACAGTGATTTGTTTCGTAGCCTTACAATGTTAGGCAAGCATCTTGGAACAAACATTTAGGTAAGGTGGACCCAGGGGTCTCCACACCCCAAATACTTCTTCAGTTTCTCCTCCTTTCCACAAACTCCCAGTCCCAGAAACCCCACTTTCCCAGCTGCCCCTCACTCGTGATCTACCTCTACCTATCAGAGACACCAGTTGCGGCTTTTCATTAGCCAGCGGAATATACCCTCAGAAGGGGTTAATGACCAATAATTTCATAGTTCTTCTTAAGGTTAGTTACATTTAAACAAAATATCATGATGTATTTACCATTTAATTTTTCTTATTTACTTGGCAACTTCTACCTCTTCAACACTTGGAGCCCCTTGTAAAAAAATCTCCATCTCGGTTTTAATTAAATAATATGTTTATCACCTTTTTGGCAGTTAGGGTTAGTTAATAACATTTGGCCAGGTGACATCTCTTACATGACTGCCTTAGACTTACTGTGTGACACTGTAGAGCAGTGTACCTACGGGGCAGGAGAACTGATTCTGTTATCCACGCTTAAGACAAGGTTTTGGTCACGTACCTGTTCTATGGACTCACGACACCCTGCACACACCTGTGACACACCTGTTCTACAGACTCACGACACCCTGCTCGCACCTGTGACACACCTGTTCTACGGACTCATGACACCCTGCACGTACCTGTGACACACCTGTTCTACGGACTCACGACACCCTGCACGCACCTGTGACACACCTGTTCTATGGACTCACAACACCCTGCACGCACCTGTTCTATGGACTCAACGACACCCTGCTCGCATGTGTAGCACACCTCTTTGCAGGGGCCCAGCCGCAGCAAGCCAGGGTTGACCCAGAGAGTGAGGGTTGGAATTGGTAAAGAAGACACGGAACCAGCCTCTTTAGGGGGACTGCTCACATTTATTTTTCAGCTTAGGGTTTTTATATAGCAAATCTAAACAATCATGCTTAAACAATTTACATTTTTAGAAAGCAGTCATGGGACTTAACATTTCTAAGTTTTCTTGGTAACAGTGATTTCACGGTACAGGATTTCCACTTAAACCAGTAAAATTTAACCAGGTAGTCATAACAAAGTTCTTCATGTTCTTTACTATGTATGGCAGGGTATGTAAGGATAAGTGAAGCATATTGCCAGAATACATGAGATCACAGTGCCCTTTGATTGTTTAAATTCAGTGGGCAAGCAAAAACAGGATATACTTGTACCTGCGGTTGTAGGTAACAGACTCTCACAACCCCTTACCAAGAAAGAACAATGTCAACGTTTATCATAGATGACATATGGAAATGTTTTACATGGATCAACTAGAATTTGGTCTCTGCATTTACCGATCTCATTCTTTGGCCAGAACAATCCATAAGTTGCCTTACAGGCTTGAGGTCAGCAGGCAAATATTTCTCTAACACTTTTCCAAGAAAGTCCTCCAAAACCAGCAAGTCTTGTTTTTGTCTCTGCTTATGGCATAATATGTATTCTTACTGGCAATTAAACCCATACAAGAAAAATGAATTCTAGGTCTCTTATAGACCCCATGTGGACCAGATTGTCTCCAATTTTGCTAATTGCTACAATATTCATTAGACAACATCTGATTGAAGGGGCGGACATGATATTTAGGTACATTCCATTTTGGAGGAAGAGGGGGAACTTTGGGCGATTCTGGTTTCATATTAACCCTAGAATAGACTAACAGTGGAAGTGACAGTAAAAGGCACAGACTAAGCAGAGAAGAAGAATTCTTCAGGGGGTTCTTCTGACTGCCTTGCAGTCCTTTCCCACAGGTTTCTCCCTGGGCCTTGCCATCAGCAGTGACCTGCGCAGTTTTGGGCTCTGGCACTTCTTCTGTGGGCTCACAACACCTCATCACCCTGCTGCCACATCCACCATCACCCTAAACTCTAAGCCACTTGAGGACACTCATTAAAAGGTACTGATAAGTGCTTGTCACATGAAAGAATATAGGGATTTGATGTCTTCAGCTAGATTTTTTTAGCCCTTTGAGGAAGTTCATTGTATTTCCCACACCTCCAGATTGCCCATTACACATCATGAGCACGTAATAATTATATGCACATTGAATAAATAAAAAGTGAATGTATATATGAAAAGATGGGGAAAATGTAGATAAAACAAAAAATAGATCAAAACATTACAGAAACAATCCCTGAAAGATAGAAATTTAAGAAACCTAATTCTGTTTATGTCTACTAAATTTTCTGCAGTCATGATTAATTATTTCCATGATTAGAAAAAAAAAAAAGAATTTAAAAGCACCACAAACTCATCAGGTGGAAGTAGCATCAGAGTATGGAACGGTCCCAGGTGGGGGAAGAGGGAGCCGCGAACATGCCAGATGCGGACACAGGCGGCCTGGGCAGGCAAGGGCTCCCGGGGCGGTAGTGAAGGGCCTATGAAGGGCAGGGCAGCGACTAGTTGTGTTGGGGCTGATGACTGGTCTTCAGAAATGAAGTCCTCCCATCCACCCAGAATTC
The DNA here is from genome assembly GCF_008692635.1 of Crocuta crocuta. Lineage (NCBI taxonomy): Eukaryota > Metazoa > Chordata > Mammalia > Carnivora > Hyaenidae > Crocuta > Crocuta crocuta. Next base: position 5,968,047 of record NW_027527444.1, on the reverse strand, counting down.
CTGTATCACCAAGGCAACTGAGCTTTTACTGAGACAAAATAATTTCTATGATTACTAACAAGGCAACATCAACAAATAGTAGTGCCATTTCACTAATAAGATTCTATCCCATGACACTGCTCAAACTGCCAGCTGAGGTCTCGTCACTGGGTCTCTGGCAGTAGTTTCACACTATTCACTCTGCCTTTGCATGTGAGGGACAACAGGCTTTGCGTCGAGGGCCCTCAGACAGCTAAGTGCGCACCAGGTCCAAGACCGCTCAGAGTTGAAAAAGTAGGGAGGAAACACAAGAAGTGGCAATGACCTGCTTTGAAATTGTGCCCACGACTGACTGGAATAAACGAAGGTTCGTAGATGGAAAATCTGCACATGTTAAGAAACTAGACTTCCTTCTGTCTGGAAAATAAAGTCATAAATCCTGCTGTGCCTGTCAGTCCCCCCACAGGAAGCTCAGAACCGTTTTCTCTGGCTGAGCGTGGAGGAGCTTCTGGCGTAGAAGAGGGTTGGGGGGTGACATGCTTTCCATGGACTCCTCAGGAAAAGGGAAAACGCCAAGGCTCAGACCTCTTGGTGTATTATCAAGCCCCAAAGAGCCAAAGGCGACTTGCTGACAGTCCCCCTGGTGTGAGGCGCCCATCCCAACAAGGTCCCTCTGTCTGTAGAATGACAGAGGACAGACAGCGCTGCGCGCAGCCGGGGACAACGTGTGCCCTTTAGTCTTGGAAGGTGAGACATTTGCTGTTCGGTAGAGGCCGTGGTGACATAGCTGGGCTGGTTGGTAAGAGAGGTTTATCAAGATCAAGGTGAACATTTAAAAAACACATTAGCACAGTTAGGAGGGTTGCCTCCTCTGTCCGTAAGAACTTTCACCATTAGCTTTATTTGTTTGTTTGCTTGCTTGCTTGTTGTGCCCACTCCTTTGGGTTAAACCCTTGGAGGCGGACTTAAAAAGCCAGAAGTAAGAGGTCACCTGCATGGCCTGCCACATTAAATTGTGACCACCCATTAGCAGCTTAATGCTTAATACTTTGTGGGATTGAAGCTTGCCCAGTAGGGGAATCTTGGGGACGAAGACAGGGAAGGTTAAGCGCTCTGAGATCCGAGAGGTAGTGGGGGTGGAGGGTCAGTGTGCGGACGAACAGACTGGCTGTCCACAGGGAAGAGCTGAGCAAGCGGCAAGAAAGCAGGTGGAGACAAAGAGCCTTTGGGGGAAATAGAGCAGTGCTGGGAGCAGAAAGAAACACTGCCACCCCAGGACTAGCTAACCCTGCAGAGAGCCCATACTGTGCCCGGACCCGTTCTAGATTTTCTCTGTGTTTCATCTCATTTGATCGTCACAATAGCTTGTGTCGATGAGACTACTATTATCTTCATTTTGCTGCCTAAGGACCTTGTCTGCCTTCTAAAGGTTGAGAAGCCTAAGCAAGGTGCCACACAGCGGTCAAGATAGCGTTGGGCTAAACTAGGTCTGTGCTCTGAGTTGGAAACTATGTTCTGCTCCCAAAACAATGCAAATCAAGGATTTTCCCTGTTGCCAGTTCTGTAGATTACAGTCTCGCAGAGAAAAATCTTTACAAATGACTCTCCGTGACATCCGATGTGATAGCCAGCGCCAAAAGGAGGGCAGGCGAAGGAATTTATTTGGCAGAGTGTAAATCCATCTCTTCTGAGTGCCAGGTTAGCATCAGATCCTTGATTTCATTTAGTAAATGTTCCCCCAAAGTTTATCCCAGGGTGTGGCAATGCCAGGAACACACGACAATAAATCTCCCATGGCCTATAGCCACATTCCTGCACAGTCCAGCCGCCCAAACATCTTGTGGATACTGGCATGAAAGATGTGAATTCAGAACAGTTGTTTCTACTTCTTGGTCTTTTCCCCTTGGCCCCTCTCCCTGCCAGACAAATGGCAAGGAGGGCTCTGTTCTGCATACAGCTTGCGTTTGGAGTCTAAATGGAGTTTGGGCTGTAAGCTCAAATGGAAAAAAAAAAATTATTTTCAAAATGTCTCTCTGCTGAAAATAAGTAAAACTTGAGCTTGGGAGCAAGTCTTCACTGAGTCTTAACAGTTTTCCCTTGTGCAAAATAGAAGGGGCTCTGAAGGGAGGAGGACCCCAGAGGGGAGAAAAAAGCCAAACGAATCCTCTCAGTAAGTGAGCCATTCAGGAAAGGATTTCACCTGGACCAAAATCTCTTAATTTTTTACATCAGGAGTTAGGAGATATTGTCTGAAATACCAGAATGATTGTCTCTACTTCATCATGGCTTTAAAACCAGATTTGAGACTAAAGAAAAAGTGCTAAAGGAAAAAGAAATCTTGATTTTCAAATGTAACTTAGAAACAATCTGGAGCACCTGGGTGGCTCAGGAGTGGTTTTGGCTCAGGTCATGATCTTGCAGGTCAAACCCCATGTCTGACAGCTCAGAGCCGAGAGCCTGCTTTGGATACTGTGTCTCCTTCTCTCTCTTGCCCTTCCCCACTTGCACTCTGTCTAAAATTATTAAATTAGAAAAGAAGAAAGAAAGCAAGAAAGAAAGAAAGAAAGAAAGAAAGAAAGAAAGAAAGAAGGAAGGAAGGAAGGAAGAAAACAAGAAAGAAGAAGAATTTTGACACTCCGAATGCAGGCTGGGTAGGAAACACCGCTGTGTCCAGGCCACAAGGCCTCGGTGCTCACCTCTCCAGCGCGTGCCTGCCTCAGGGGCTCCAGGCCTCTACCTGGAACAGAGGTGGAGAGTTGGGGCCCCAGGGGCTCCGCTGGCATGTGGGGGGCTGTCCGCTGGCTGCAGGCTGAATGCTGGTGCCCGCATCCCCAGGCAAACCCCTCTGAGGCATGTTCAGTTTCACCCCCAGGGACACACACTGGGACTGAGCCTCAGTTGCCCGCATAGGCAGTCTGCTTGTTACCGACCTGTCCCTTCCCTGTCTCTTGTCTGCCCCCACCCCGTCCTACCACCAACTTGGGGGCCACCTCCCCGTCACACCCCTTGTGCAGCGTCAGCTGCATGGGTATTTGTGATGTGGCAATTTTCTCCTGATGAAGCCAAGAACCATGCTACTAAGACATGGTGCCTGCTATTTTCTTCAAGGAGTTTTTTGATCGGCTTTCAGTTTTGTAGCATTTTCACTGTCCTTTGAAGTCATGTGAAGGGTCTAAAATATAAAAGAAAATCCACCAACTGACTGAAAATCCAGCAACTGACTCCGAAAAGTTAAATGTTAGAAATCTTAGTCTTTCCTCAAATGAACTTCAGCATACACCTCATCTGCTTCTGCTCATAAAAGACTGTCAGGAATTGGAAATACTGAAGAGATATTTTTTATTCAAAGAGAAGAGAATGTTCATCAGCCAAACTGCATTAATAAAGATCATAGTGACCTTTGACCTGTGTTTAATGGACTTCTCTAATCCCCTAAATCTATCCTTCATTTATTCTGATTCCGTTTCCTGAAATTAATGAGTTTACTACTAGCTGGTCCATCCATTTGAATGTCTATGAAATCAGTGGTTCTTTTTTAAAATAGTCTTTTTCTTCCAGAAAGAAAGAGAGAGAGAGAGAGAGGAAGGAAGGAAGGAAGGAAGGAAGGAAGGAAGGAAGGGCAAGGAAGGAGAGAAGAAAACAGGTCCATGGTATTTGTGGCAGTTGGGCTGGGCCTTGTCTCTAGAAGAACAGATGACATGTTTCCTAAAGCATAACAAAGGTCCCTGGATGACTGAGGTTTTCTTCTCTGATGACCAGACAAGGGCTTGAATCGGTGTCATGGGACTCTCTCTTCCGTAGGACGGACGAAACCAGGGCCTGGCTGGGAGGTGCCCAGGCTTTGCCCTTGCCGGGCAGCTCCCTCCACAGTTAGTCTGTTCCACAATTATCTGAAAGTGGCTGAATTAGCCTTTTGGCGACCAGGGTCAGCTCCTCGCTGGGCCCCCAGCTGCACCCTGGTCTGCTAGAGGCAGAGACTCAGCTGGTACCTGTTAGATTGCCACCTCCTGCCTTTGTGAATCCCAGAAGAAAGACACCTTAAAACGAGGAGGGAACATAAGGTAGACATTAAAGTTATGGTCTCTGAAATTAGGTGACTGCGACTCTGTATCAGGCTCTACCACCTAATATCTCAGTGTCTTACTCTCTTCTCAGTTTCCTCGTCACTGAAACAGAAATACTAATGACATTTACCCAATAGGGTTTAATGGGGTTTCATAAGGTATTTGTGGACAGTGCCTGACTTTCTGGCTCCCGACCAGGATTTGAGGGAGGCGGCCTGGAGCAGGCAGCAGGTGGCTGGGGCGACAGCGTCTGCTCGGGAAGGGGCTGCCCTGCTCTGCGCTTGCCCAGAGCAGAAGTGCTGGCCTCAGAAGTTGCCCTGAAGGACAGCTCTGAGGGCCCGTGCTACCGCGCCCTTCTTGCCTGGAACAGAGCGTGGTAATTCAGCAGTGTCCTGGGATGGGTCTTTGAATCCTTTCAGCACAGCCTTCTGAGAAGCTGCACCCAGCCCGTCACAGATGGCGACAGTGGGAGAGATGAAATCGTGGAGAGTCGTGACTGTCCGCCAGGCCCTCATGCCCCACGGTCAGGGCATCTGGGAGCACGGGGTCAGGGAGCTCTGTCTAGAAGCCAGCAGCCCAGGTGCGCCCTGCAGCCGGCACCTCACCCACCAGCTGGCCGGGTCCTCACTAAGGGGTGGCAGCCCCTCCCTCGGTCCCTGCCGCTGATCACCTCGTGACGCTGCTGCAGAATTCCTGGGGGCACCATGGACAGGTGACAGCATTATGCAGTCCCCTGATCTCATATAATCCACATGCAGCCACCCACACACGGTGCCTCTGGAGCAAGAAAACAAATTACCTTTCCCCAGAGCTGCCTGCCTCCTATGGATGGTGTGGGAAAATCAACACAAGGGAAATTTAATCATCCTGTCTGCATTTTGCTTCTTCGGTACCTCTTCCAGATTCTGCACATTCTATTTTTAATCCTCTCAAAGATATTTGACAAGCTGGAAGGACAGTACACTTCATAAAGAAAATTAAAGCAGGATGTGACCTGTTTGAATGATGAAACATTTTAAGTAATCAGCTAAAGTGCTCTCAATTATAAGAAGGAACGTTTTCAGGAGAAATGTGGGCTGATTTGTGGGCTAACAGATCTTCCTTTTCTGCAGTTGCAATGTATCCAAGTTGATGCATTTAGCTGTTATATTGGCTCACAAAGGCATTTCAGTTAAACCTCAATACTTACTTCATTTATTGTCCATCTACCTATCTAGTTACTCATTCTGTATAATGGGCTAGCTGAGTCGCTAGGGCAAAGCATGGTTTTCCTGCAATTATCAGATCTTTGTCTCCCCTACCGATGGCAAGCCCGTGAGTCCAGCAGCAAGTCTGGTTCCCAGTGATGTCTTTCATACATACTAGGTGCTAACTAAATACTTGCTGAGGAGTGAAGAGTCAGTTGGATAATTAGGTTTTCTGTCTTGTGTGATCATTTGAAGATGGGCTGGCAAGTGGTCGAATGTTTCAGATTAATTCACAGCAAATATGGCCATATTGGAGGCCCCAACTGGCACCACAGGGGGCGACAGAAGTGTGGGTCATGGCCTGAACTTGACGGGTTTACAACTCAGCTGAGAGGCGCAGCCATAAAACAATCAGTCAGCTACACAGATCAACATGGGGTTACATACCAAAAAGAGTGGCACACGCCCCGCCACGGTCTCCGCGCTGCACCGCCAGGCCCCGTCAGTGTTCTCTTCACTGCCTCACTGGAGCCTCGACACAAGTGTGTTGGGTGGGGAGATGGGACAGTGATGGGAAGGACGCCACGGAGCCCCCGGTTTCTGGAAATGTCCTAGCTCTGGCCCCACTGGTGTGTGCATATGCAAAACACACATCACCTGGAGAAAGAAAATAGGGAAAAGGTGCCTCAAAGAACAGACACGTGCACCGTTTTGCTGAATCCAGAAACGTGTATATTTCTGTCTCCATCACAAGCTGGGGAAGGCAGAGAGACAGATGTGGTTCCTAGAAAATGTGCCACCCCTTGTTTCTTGCCTGAAAGGCTTGTCTTTGTTCTCTCCTATCCATTTGTGTCAGAAATTTTTCATCTAATATTTTTAAACCCAAAACTTGTCACTGATAGAATAATTAAATACCTGGGAGAGCAGTCTTTTCTTCTGACACTTTTATTCTTTGACCCTCTTCCAGCTGGAAATGGGACATCCCAAAATCTTATGAGAATCTCAGCACTGAAATGAGGGATAAATGCACTCATCTTGTCAGAGAGGCATGCTGTGTGTGTACAAGTGCATGCGTGTGCGTTTTTTCCTGAAAGACTCTGCCACCCCCCAACCCTGGACGTGCCAGCCCAGGGTTGAGAGAGGCAGAGACCCACCTCTGGTGACTCATATTTCCTGCACCTGGCTTGGTGCACAGCACAGTAGAGGTACTAACAAATATATAAATATTTATAAAGCCTAATATTGGTAGAAACTATGAAGGAAAAAAATAGACCAAAGAAAATGCATTTCTACAGGTATATATTGTTCCATTAAAAACTTCAAAAATAACTTTTGTTTTTGTATATAAAGTAATTGTTTAGAAACTTTAACAAAAATATACAGAAATAGAAAAAATGCAAAAGACCCAGATGAGAGCCCTGCATTTTAGTATACAAAAATGACCATCACAACATTAGCTCGTAGAGAATAGAGCCACAGCAAAGTTTTGAAGTCAAAGTTGTCAAATTTATCCTCAGAACCTCTATCTCCTCATCTTCTCCTATATCACCCTCTTCCATGGCTCATTCCCCATTTTTTCGGCGTGCCCCTCCCCTACTATCCAGTGTAAAGCTCCCACTCCCCACCCAGTTTCTGTATTTATATGTATTTAAATGTAATGATACAAGAGGCAAGCAGGCCCAGCTAAGTTATCGAATAGCTCAAGTAGCTGGATGCATGGTATGAGGACCTCTAATATGCACCCATCTGACACCCAGAGGTGCTCTTTGGACCCTGGCGGCCTCACACGGGCCCACGCAGGCAGGGTCCGTCCAGGCCTCGAGTCTCTAGTGTACAGAGTCCAGCTGGTAGCATGACTGGCCCCCACCAAACCAAAATGCCCAGTTAGGGACCCCTCTAGGCCGTGTGAGCTCGCTTCTCCCCGTTCTGGAAATTAAGACAATCAGTCCAGCCTTCTTTAACGAAGGGCACAACAAAGTGTTGGCCTTGGCACGCATGCAGTGAGATAAGCAGGCGCAGAATGTCCTCACAGGGGGACAGAGGGACAGGGGCTGTCTGGGCTGCACATGGCAGTTCAGATAGCACTACACACAACCTTTAAAATTTTTTGATAGCAATGCACAAATGTGACAAACATCTTCGTACATGCATCTTAGTGCCAACAGAAAAGTAAAATACTGTCAGAGGCCGGCTCCGGCAGGCCCAGGGGTCCCTGAAGGATGGACGGTGTCGGCGAGAGAGAGAGTGAGAGAGCCCTGAGATTCTTTCTGATCACCAGGCAGGCATCTCTGTCCTGTCGGTTTTGGTGTCTTTATTTAAAAGTTCCGCAACAACATGAGATCAGAAAAAGGAATTTTTATAATGGGAAGCCTTTTTGTGAATTACTCCAATCATAGTGAGGTTGAATTTTACAACTAAGGAAATAACAGGATGTTCTTAATGAAAAATAGGACGACATATATATGTTAAGTCGTAAATAGTTAGGCTAGGAGTCATTCCATCTGGCTCTCAAGAGGATGAATGTTTTTGAACTGGTTTGTTTGTGGAAACCTATTTGATGCTGAATGTGTGAACACAATGGGGGCCCTAAATGTGTTAGCCTTTTGCTTTCGGGTTATGTTTTAGCTACTCTTATCTATCCTCATCCCAGCCACCTGTAAGGAAGGGTGTTTGCAGAAGGCAGGCCTTGGGGAAGGAACTGTCCTACATCACCAGTTAGAAGAAGGTGTAAGTATTAATTTAAGTTCTGCCCCCATTTGTTCCTTAACTCTATATTAGGCTCTTCCTCTCNCATGGAGTATTCCATAGTGTAGATAAACCACATCTTCTTGATCCATTCGTCAGCTGATGGACACTTAGGCTCCTTCCATGTTAATACAAACGTATTTTAAACAACTCGAGTACAGATTTAAAATGCCCTGTCCCTAGACCTTATCTCTGCAGCATCTTGCCTCCCGGCCCCCCCCTGAGGTCTTGGAGTCCAGAGAGCAGCTTTCATTCCTCACTTTATCTAAACAGGACTGCTTGGCCTCACCTGCCTGGCCTTAGCTGTTAGCAGGGTGCTCCACAGGAGCAAATGTCCCACCGACCTGCTGAAGCCTACACTTTGAGGCCACCTTAACCATCGTTTGTGAAAAATGTTCTCACTTCTCAGCTTTCTAAACGTACTACGTGCCTAGCATTTGCTTGGTTCTTCAGTCACGCCTTCGTGACACCAGATAATGTCATCTGCATGCAAAGACACCCACTTGCATTACTTTTCAGTTCCAGTGTCTTTTTATTCCACTAAAATTGCTCCACTAATTTTTTATAGTATTCTGTAAACTTGACTCAAAATTTCTAGACTGTTTGAACTTGGACACCAGAAAGTCAGATAACCAAGCGCCACACCCAGTGAAAGCGGAGCGGACCGACTTGAGCAAGGCCCTAGCCCTGATGAGCAGAGTCATTTGCCAGTCTAACTGTTATTATGTGACGTCCAGGGGAGCTTCACGTCAAGTAGCGCAGAGGTAAGCAGCACCCTGGAGCACTCCGTGCTCAGTGCAGAACTGTTGCACTGGCTCCTGCCCTTTCACCCCCCTCCCAAAGTGCCTGTGGAATTACAGGAGGGCCAGTAAGAGACTAGAAAGTACTGGGGTGTGGGGACTAAAGGGCAGAGATGATGCAACAACATTGTAATAATCGGACAAGGATGAAACTGTTTGATATTTTCATTAGTACGTCTGGTTTTGTGTATTAAAGCGTTAGCGATTGCAAACAACTGAGCATAGAAAAGCCTTCGCTTTCATGTGGTGCGTCCACTCCTCCTGGGAGGATATTATCAAACATTTTAGGGCCACTTGAGTGATTAATTATCCTTCCCTGATTATTTTAGAAGCAAATCTTTAAACTAAGTCCCATTTACCAATTTACCTCTTAATTCTCATTTCTGCTGAATATATGGTTAAAAAGAGGAGATATTTATTTTGTTTTCCTTCAGACTTGTTCCCTTTCTTCTCTTCTCCCTACAAAACATGCTGGAGTCCAGCTCCGGCCGGTCCAGGGGTCCCTGAAGGGTGGACGGTATCGGCCAGGGAGGGATGAGAGAGGCACAACATTCTTTCTGGTCACCAGTCAGGCCTCTCCACATGTGAGACTCAACTTTATTTGTTATGATTTAGTGTTTGGGGGACGGCACAAAAGTGGCATTCTGATGATAAATTCTTTGATCAGTAAAAATTCTCCAGAACATTGATATGCATAAGTGTATAGGGAACAGTCCAGAAATGGCATTCTGATATAAACACAATAATGTTTTTAGCATAGTAGAGGCAAAAGTTAGTTCTTTGTGAGCAGGGGTTAATAGCCTGTTTATTGATTAATGGGAGGTATTAAGAAAAACAGGTTTTTCAGGAATGCAATGTTGCTCCTATAACCACAAAAGAAGTTCCTATAGGAAGTTCCTTCACAAAGTACAATCAGCATATCAAGGCCAGAAGGAGTCACTCCGGGTACCAATCAACAAGGTGCCTTGGGGGTTAGTGATCAAGCAGAAACAATTGAGTGGGGGACGGGGGTGGATATTGGTCGCCATCTGATGTAAGAGTCCGTGCAAACTTACCTTAACCTCACAAGGAGTTTTTCTCAACTTAGTGAGTTCATAAATGGCTCCCAACAGAAACCGAAACAAGCCGTTTTGAAGGCAACACAGTCTTCCACTTCCTGACTTTTTCTAATGGTGCACAGCTCTCTGTGCACGTGACTTCTCTCCACGTCGTGGTCAAGGGTTCCCTTCATAAAAGACACGTCAGATGGGCTTAAGACTTCTGAGAACATTCACTCTGCCTACACCCTCCATGTGGGGGTACATCATCACCTCCACGTGCACCCCTCATTTTCTTCAGGTGACCAGAAAAGACCAGGTCTTTTCTTCCCGAGCTTTTGTTGACAGTTTTGTCAGGGACGTTCTTTGTGGAAAAGAACTGTTCTGTGCATTGCCGGCTGCTCTGTGCCTGGCCTCACTGCACTCAGTGTCCCGGCGCTGCCAATCAGAAGCCCTTCTCTGGTCCCATACGGCCAGGCAGGGGCAGCGATACCCAGAGACGACCAGTGGTCTAAGGCACGTTTTCCACACTCTCCAGCAGCTCAGTCAGTTCACAATCGTGGTAGCCAGTGGCAAGCAGAGTCTGGTCTCACAGAGTGGAAACTTGAGGTGGTGAGGAAGCAAGTGAGTGCTGGGGAGAGGGGAGGCATCCAGAGCAAGCTTTCCTGGAAGGATATCATGTATCCGAAAGGCTTGCCCTGTGCCCTGGACTCACCATCCTGGGTAGAAATAGCATTAAATCCTCACTGGCTACTTTGGTCCCTTAGTACAGAAATATATGCAAGTCAGACATCTAAAGCACTAAATGCCATTTCTGAGATTTTTAAAAAGCCAGGGAAGAGATGAAGCACTGGGAGATTCTGGCTTAAACTGAAGGAAACTGCTTTGTTTGAAAGTGACCTGGGAGAGGTATGAGCAGAAAACGACGAGACAAGGAGGGGCTGTGCTTGAGTTCTTGGGCTCTGCCCTTGGTGCTCACAGCAGCCATTAGTGTCACTGTGGATGTGAGCAGGCAGCTGCTTTGGGGCAATAACTACACCATTTAGGGATAATTTCTATCAAGAGACAAGAGGAATGCAGAACAGGATTGCAGAGCGTGGGTTGTGGAAGCCAAACAGAGTTAGAAGGTGTGTTGAAATGTTTGCTGTTTTTCCTCTTCTCTTTTGTTGCAAATACTGTACAGCCTGTACTAGTTCCAAGGATTCTAGACCAAATGGAGTGAGTGAAGCAGATGTAAAAGGAATCATTCAGTTGAGCTCACTCTGCTTCCAAGCTGTTAATCTTCAGCCTTTTGGTTTGAATTTATCAACTCTGTAAAGTCAGCCTGCCATTTAAAATATTAAAGTTATACCCACTGAGGCTTTTTTGATTTTAAAAAAGTACAGAAAATCTCATTGTTGATTCATCAGTTAATTTTCTGATCAGTTCATTCTCCCTGAACTTAATCAAACATTGAGTAAACATTGGAGTCCATCTGATGTGTACTCTGGGAAATACTTTGAAGAGTACTCTGGTACATTTATAAAAGTATTCTACATTCCACTCCATTTCTGGCTTGCATTAAAAAGAGAAAAAAATAGCTTTCAATAGACTTTTAATTTCTACTTCAGCATGTGAGGAACTTGCGAGTTATCTAAAAATAAAAAATAAAAACTCAAATTATTAATATCAGAAATGAAAGAGGGCTCATCACAGTTGATCCCATGGACATTAAAAGGATAATAAAGTAATATTAGGAACAACTCTATTCCCCAAAGTTTAATACCTTAGGGAAGATGAACTAATTTCTTGAATGACACAATCTACCAAAGTTGACACAAAGAGAAATGAAAAATCTGAATAAGCCTAAATCTATTAAGTGAATTAAATCAACATTTAATAACATTTCCAAACAGAAAGTACTGGGCACAGATGGGTTCACTGGAGAATTTGACCTAACATTTAAGGAAGAAATTATACACATTTTCTACAATCTCTCCCAGATGACAGAAGTAGAGGTACTACTCTGAAATCACTCTATGAGGCCAGCATTACCCTAATACCAAAACTGGACAACGGCATTGTGAGTAAATAAAACTACAGACCAGTATCTCTCATGATCATAGATACAAAAATATTCAACAAAATATTAACAAACTAAATCTAACAATTTATAAAAATAATGACACAGTGCAAATTTGTGGGATTTATTCCAAGTATGTAAACTGGTTCAACATTTGAAAATCAATTAATATAAAGTATTACATCAATAAGCTAAAGAAGAAAAATTATATAATTGCATAAAGTAGATATGGAAATAGCATTTGACAAAACCCAACACTTATGCATGATAAATACTCTCAATGAAGGAGGAATTGAAGGGACCTTTCTCAATTTAAAAAAGAACATCCACCCAAATAGCCAAAACAATCCTGAAAAAAAAAAGCTGGAGGCATCACGATTCTAGACTTCAAGCTATATTAAAAGCTATAATCATCAAGATAGGATGGTACTAGCACCATGTATATGTATATATATGTATATGTATATATATGCCATCAAAAAGAATGAAATATTGTCATTTGCAACAACATGGATGGAGCTAGAGTATATTACGCTAAATGACATAAGTCAGTCAGAGAAAGACAGATACCATATGATTTCACTCATATGTATAATTTAAGAAAAAAAACAGATACACATATGGGAAGAGGAGTGGAAAGGGAAAGACAGGGAAATAAACCATAAGAGACTTTTAATTACAGAGAACAAATTGAGGGTTGATGGAAGGAGGTAAGTGGAGGATGGGCTAAATGGGTGATGAGTATTGAGGAGGACATTTGTTATGATGAACATTGGGTATTATATGTAAGTGGCAAATCACTAAATTGTATCCATGAAACCAATATTACACTATATGTTAACTATTATAATTTAAATAAAACTTTGAAAAAGAAAAAAATATAAAGTAAATATAAAAGTAAAATAAAAAAGAACATCCAGAGGAAGGGGGGAATCCTATAGTTAATCCTATAGTTAAGTATCCATATACTTAATGGTGAGAGACTAGACACTTCCTTAAAATCAGGAAAGCATGAATGTCCCATCTCACCATTCCTATTTAACATTTACTGGAAGTTCTAGCTAATGCAATAACAAGAAAAAGAAATAAAAAGTATACATATTGGGAATAAAAAATAAAACCATCTTTGTTCACAAATTATATCATTGTCTATGTTGAAAATCCCAAAGAATCAACTACAAAAATACCTCTTATAACCAATTAGTGACTACAGCAAAGTTGCAGGATACAAAGTTAATATACAAAGGTCAATTTCTTTCTTACAGACCAGTAATGAACAATTGGAATATGAACTTACCATTTATATTAGCACCAAAAAGACCCCTGAAATACTTAGCTATAAATCAAACAAAATATGTACAAGATCTATATGAAGAAAACTACAAAAATCTGATTAATGAAATCAAAGGAGAATTAAACAAATGGAGAGATAGTCCATGTTCATGGATAAAAAGACTCCATACTGTCAAGAGGTCAGTTCTTCCTCAATTAATCTACAGATTCAGCACAATCCCAATCAAAATCCCAAAAGTTATTTTGTGGGTATGGACAAATTGATTCTAATATTTATATGGTGGCACAAGATCCGGAACAGCCAACACAGAATTGAAGAAGAAACAAGTCAGAGGACTAACAATACTAGACTTCAAGACTTACTATAAAGCTACAGTTACCAAGACAGTGTTAAAATAATATGTTAAAAGATAAGACAGTTAAAGGAGTAGACAAATAGATCAGTTGAATAGAATAGAGGACCTAGAATAGACCAGGCAAATATAGTCAACTAGTCTTTGACAAAGGAGGAAACACAATTCATAAAGAAACGACAGTTTTTTCATCAATAGTACTGGAACAACTATACATCCACATGCAAAAAAAAAAAAAAGTGAATCTAGACACATATTTTATACCTTTCACAAAAATTAACTCAAAATGAATCACAGACCTAAATGTAAAAGGCAAAACTATAAAACTCCTAGAAGTTAACACAGAAGAAACTACATATGACCTTGGGTTTGGTGATGACTTTTTAGATACAACACCAAAGCACAATCCAAGAAACAAAAAATTGGTAAGTGGGACTTCGTTAAAATTAAAGAATTTTGCTCTATGAAGGAGATACTAAGAAACTGAGAAGACAAATCACAGACTGGGAGAAAATGTTTGCAAACCACCTATCTGATAAAGGGCTAGAATAAAAAATGTACAAAAATAATTTTTAACTCAACAATAGGAAAACAAACAACACAATTTTTTTAACTGGCAAAAGATCTGAAACAGACTACTTCACCAAAGATATACAGATGGCAAATAAGCATATGAAAAGAGGCTCTTCATTATGTGTCATCAGGGAAATACAAAGTGAGACAATAAGATACCATTACCTACCTCTTAGAATGGCCAAAATCTGACACACTGATAATGCCAAATACTGGCAAGGATGTGGAGCAACAGGAACGCTCATTCATTGCTGGTAGGAATGCAAAATGGTGCAGCCACTTTGGAAGAGTTTGGCAGTTTTTTACAAAACTAAACACACTCTTACTGTATTATCCAACAATTACACCTGTAGGTATTTACCTGAATGAGTTGAAAACTTATGTCTACACAAAAAACCTACTCATGAATATTTATAGCAGCTTGATTCATAATTGCTAAAACTTGGAAGCAACCAAGATGTCCTTCAGTAGGTGAATGGATAAACTGTGGTACAGCCAGACAATTGAATGTTATTCCATGCTACAAAGAAATGAACTACCCGACCTAAAAAACAAAAACAAAACAAATAAGCAAACAAAAAACATGGAGGAACCGTAAATGCATGTTATGTTAAAGAAGCCAACCTAAAAGACTATACACTGTACAATTACAACTATGTGATATTCTGCAAAAGGCAAAACTATGGAGACAGTAGACTATGGGCCTTAGTTAATAATAACATTGGCCAATCAGTTTTAATGATGTGCTGCAATAGTACAAGATGTTAATAAAGAGAAAACTGGGGCCCCTGGCTAGCTCAGTCATGTGACTCAATCTTGGGGTTGTGAGCTTGAGCCCCATATTGAGTGTATTATGACAACCTTGGAGGAGGAAATTACAGAGGTGGGGGTTACAATGATTTTGGAAATTGTAGCCAGAATTGTTTCTAACAATGGTCCAACGAAGAGTGGAAACTTTGGTGGTAGCAGGAATATGGGGGGACCATATGGTAGATGACACTATGGCCCCGGAGGGAGTGGAGGAAGTGGGGATTATGGAGGGAGAAGCCAATACTGAGCTGCTTCTTATTTGCATGGTCTTCTCTGTATAAAGTAGACAGAATGAGAACCCAGAAGTAACAGAACAGCTTCAGGTATTGAAATAACAATGTTAAGGAAACTCTTATGTCAGTCATGCATAAACAAGGCAGTGATGTGGAAGTGTGAAGAGGATGTGAGAATTCTGTCCTTTCTACTCAGTTTTACTGTGAATGTGTAACTGCAATCACACCTTTCCAGATGCATCTTCTACCCCACCACCATGCTTCCTTTACTCTGGAGAAGTAGGGAAAGAAAAAGGGTTAGGCCCTTCTCCAGATATTTCTGAGCTGGGCCAGGCTCAGCGGAGAGCTGTATGAAAGAACATCAAAGGCAGCTCAGTCAGTTATGTCAGCATTTAAACTCAAAGGCCAAAAAAGTATGATCAAGTATCCCACGATTCAAAGCGAAGTGCTAGACAATCAACAGAAGAATTGCCAAGGGAAAGACCCCAAAGGTTCTGCTCCAAGTTGAGTGAGAGAAGGAGGCCAGGAGGGCAGGACTCTTGGAGGACAGACCCCCTTGTGCCTGACACTGTGCCCGTCTCCACAGGGGAGCCAGGGGATGCCTCCCCTCCCTTGAACCAAGTGAAGTGCCTCAAGTGTAATAATGATTTCAGGAATAGAATTTAGTGATTCATCACTTACATATAACAACAGCCGGTGCTCATCATGACAAGTGCCTGCCTTAATGCCCATTGCCCATTTAGCCCATCCCCCAACCAACACCCCACCAGCACCCCTCAGTCTGTTCTCTGTATTTAAGAGTCTCTTATGGTTTGTTTTCCTCTCTGTTTTTATCTTGTTTTTCCTTCCCTCCCCCTATGTTCATGTTTTGTTTCTTAAATTCCATATATGAGTGGAATCATATGATATCTGTCTTTCTCTGACTGACTTATTTCTCTTAGCATAATACACTCTAGTTCCATCCATGTTGTTGCAAATGGCAAGATTTCATTCTTTTTGATCGACGAGTAATATTCCATTGTATATATATATACACCACATCCTTTTTGTCCATTTATCCGTTGATGGACATTTGGGCTCTTTCCCTACTTTGGCTATTGTCATTAGTGCTCCTATAAACATTGGGGTCCATGTGCCCCTTTGAATCAACTTTTTTTTTTATCCTTTGGAGAAATACCTAGTAGTGCAATTGCTGGATCATAGGGTAGTTCTATTTTTAATTTTTTGAGAAACCCCCATACTGTTTCCCAGCGTGGCTGCACCAGTTTGCATTCCCACCAACAGGGCAAAAGGGTTCCTCTTTCTCCGCATCCTCGCCAACACCTGTTGTTGCCTGAGTTATTAATTTTAACCACTCTGACAGGTGTAAGGTGGTATCTCATTGAAGTTTTGATTTGTATTTCCCTGATGATGAGTGATGTTGAGCATCTTTTCATGTATCTATTAGCTGTCTGGATGTCTTCTTTGGAAAAGTGTCTATTCATGTCTTTTACCCATTTCTTCACTGGATTATTTGGTTTGGGTGTTGAGTTTGATAAGTTCTTCATAGATTTTGGATACTAATCCTTTATCTGATATGTCATTTGCAAATGTTTTCTCCCATTCTATATGCTGCCTTTTAGTTTTGCTGATTGATTCCTTCATTATGCAGAAGCTTTTTTATCTTGATGAGGTCCCAATAGTTCATGTTTGCTTTCGTTTCCCTTGCCTCTGGAGACGTGTCAGGTAAAAGTTGCTGCAGCTGAGGTCAAAGAGGTTGTTGTCTGTTTTCTCCTCTAGGATTTTGATGCTTTTCTGTCTTGCATTTAGATCTTTCATCCATTTTGAGTTAATTTTTATGTATGGTGTAAGAAAGTGGTCCAGGATCATTCTTCTGTATGCCACTGTCCAGTTTCCCCAACACCATTTCCTGAAGAGACTGTCTTTTTCCCAATGGATATTCTTTTCTGTTTTGTCAAAGATGAGTTGGCCATACATTTGTAGGTCCATCTTCTGGGTTCTCTATTCTGTTCCATTGACCTAAGTGTCTGTTTTTGTGCCAGTACCATGTTGTCTTGATGATTACAGCTTTGTAATATTTTGGCTATTCGGGGTCTTTTCTGGTTCCATACAAATTTTATAATTGCTTATTCTAGCTTTGTGAAGAATGTTGGTGTTATTTTGATAGGGACTGCTGGGAGAGAAACCTTTTTAATTAAGCAGTGGAGAGTTGCTATCCCACAGCACAGGGCCTTTGCTATCTGGAAAAGAGATCCTTACCAGAAAAGGACCCAGGACCGCCAGGGTCTCAGAAGGCTGCAGGCATAAAGGGAATTTACTCTAATGAATCCACCTCACTGGATAGGTCAGTTATGGTTGAAAATAAGAAGGGCCAGCAATGGCATGGGCAGACTTGCAGCCCAGATGCCACTGACCCATCCTGGGGCCAAAGCCTGGGTTCTATCTGTCCACCCAGGAAGCCAGAGCCAACAGTGGGGCTGAGGAGGACACATCCCCAAGGCAGCACTTCACATCCGTATACTTTCAAAAACATTTGTGCAGGCTCTCCATGGCTCATATTTGATTTTTATCTTTATAATCATCTTGAGAAGCAGGCCGCACACATATCAGGAATTCTGCTCCACAGCTTGGGAAAATAATTCACTCTTCCGTGACACGATGCATTGAGCATCAGCTCTGTGCTCCAGGGTACCCTGAATACTAGGTCGCCAAGAAACCAGGCTGCTGGCTGCCTATAGGAACTGGGAACACAACCACAGGAGATGTGCTCTATCCATGGGGTGCAAGGCCAGGGTCTAGGCCCAGAAGGGCGTGCCTGTGACCACCTGCTGATCCCCCCAGTCACACAGTTGTGAGTGGGCAAATGACTAAAAGTGTTCTCTAACACCTCAGGCTTTGGTTAGGGGGGGCAGGAGAAAGTACAAGTTTTCTAGAAATCTAGCATCCAGGGTTTTAAAAGTCACACAAATTGGGATACAGCAAATGGTGAATTTCCTCATAGGTACAAATTAACAATGGGGTGTAGGCATGACCTCTACCCAAGCAAATATGGTGCCCAAAATTACTCATCTTGACCTGGCAGAGGAGCCATAAGGACTTCAGAGTCATGTGTATTCAAAGCTTACTTTCCTCTTTTGGAAAGTATTTCGTTTGGGCAATTTCACTCTCTTCTGATCAGCAAGATCTAAGGCTTCCCCTCACTGAATCAATAGGTTTCTGGGCTTCTTTTTTTATTTTTATTTTTTAACATTTATTTATTTTTGAGAGAGACAGACAGAGCATGAGCAGGGGAGGGGCAGAGAAAGAGGGAGACACAGAATCCGAAGCAGGCTCCAGGCTCTGAGCTGTCAGCACAGAGCCTGATGTGAGGCTCAAACTCACTAACCATGAGATCATGACCTGAGCCGAAGTCGAACACCTAACCTACTGAGCCACCCAGGCAGGCGCTCCAGTTTCTGGTCTTCTAATCTGCTCAGCTTCCACCATGGAAGACTTGGTTCTCTCCACTCAGAGCCGAGCCTGGAAAACCCAGGGAAGCCACAGGCGAAACAGTGCCAGGAAATGTGTGCTGGGTGGGCGAGGAGGTGGCGGTAGAAGAGGGGTCCAGGCAGCGGGTGGGGGGGGCATGGATGCCTCAGAACATGGGCAGGTGCAGTTGCTGAGGGCAGGTGTGGTCTGAAGACTCGGGGTAGCAGGAGGCAGAGGTAGGGCCCTTGTGACCAGAGTCCAGGGTAGGGACCAAGACTTCTGCAAGGCGTCAGCACAACACAGTCAGCAAATCCAGTGCCAGAAGCCCAGAAAATTAGGTCAATGGTGCACTGTATCAGGCACCCACAAAGTAACCCCTCCCCCAGCCCTGAGAACACACAGGCCCCTCTTCATGGAAAGTGGGAAAATTCCTGGGAGAGTGGGCATTTATCCAAAAAGGACAGCACCACCATCCCGACACCAGTGGGAATTGTGAACAATGTAAGAACAGTGAGAACTAAAGAATATTTGGCTGTGCATTCTATCTGCAGGGTGTATCATTTTGACTCATACACAGTACTGACTTTGCTCTGCATTGGGTCAATCATCTTTCAGCTTCTCAAGCCTCCCAAACTGGGCACACTTCATGATTTCTCTGATGCTGTCAGCACCTTCTTTGTTCCTTGTGCTTCTGCCCAAGATGTTTCCCTGAGACGCTTTCCACTGCCAGCCTTGATCTCCCACCTGTAACCATACTTCTGAACCAGTCACACATAGGTGCCCACGCCTCCAAGCTCCGGCCACAAGAAGCCAATTCCTCCTTCTCCCATTAGCCTGTGTGAGGTAATCCCACTTCCTTCATGTCAGGTGCGCTCGTCCACGGAAGACACTTTGCGTCTTGCCCTGAACCCGAGGTAGTAATGTTTAGAGTGTAGGCCCTCAACAACAAGACATGTGTGCATGCATTAATGATCTTGGTTCTTACAGCCACGCTCTGAGGTGGAAGGCAGGTAGGCTTATTCTCATTTACATAGAACTCAAAGAAGTTCATTGCCTTGCTCAGGGTGGAATAGTGAGTAGAACTGTTCATCAAACTGGACCCAGAATCAATAAGCTTCAAGACACCAAACTGCACACCTAGAGCATCCAGATCTTGGCCTCTACTGCTGTTCCCACCAGAGAGAAAGACAGATGATAGACAGACAGACAGACAGATAACAGATGGCTGATAGGTATTAATGGATACATGGGGGAGGAGGAGAGTTGGTCAGAGAACGCAAATGATAAAAAGCTAATGAGGTAAAACCTTAATTGCTGAATCTAAATAAATGATGACGGCTCAGGGGCTGGAGCTGCTTCGGATTCTGTGTCTCTCTCGCTCTCAGTCCCGCCCCCGCTCTCGGGGCTTCGGATTCTGTGTCTCTCCCTCTCTCTCAAAAACAACCATTTAAAAAAACGTTTTAAGGGTGTCTTCGTACTCTTCTTATTCTAACCTCTGTGTAAGTTTGAAATTATTTTCAAGCGAAAAGTTAAAACCACGACAGAATTACCTGTTTCATTTTTCATTGCGAGCTACCCAGCAACTAGCTCTAGTGCTGCAAGAATCCCCTGGGACGTTGGAAACGCTCCGTCGCGCCCCGGCCCCGCCCCTGCCCCCCTGCGGCCTGCCCCAGGGGGAAATGAGCCCCCACNAACCCGCCGGCTTCGCTGGCTTCGAAGGTAGCACACCCACCCTAACTGGGGTTCTCGACACTTTCCTGGGCGTCTTTCGCTTATTATTTAACAAGGAGGGCACAAGCAGGCGCCGACTCCTCTCGGTTCTCACCTGGGGCCTGTTCCCAAGTTGGGGTCACGCCCCGGCTCTCCCCGACCTCTCCACTTGCGGTCGGGTGGGCCCTGCGCGCGCCTGGCCCACCCGTGCCGGCTCCTCACC
>NW_027527444.1:5918692-5947396 GCF_008692635.1 Crocuta crocuta | reverse complement strand
GCGCTGGCCCACGCGGCGCGGGCTCGGCGCCTCTTCCCAGGGCGCGGGGCCGTCCGTGCTCGGGCTGTCGCGGCGCCCCGAGGGGGGACAGGGGACGGGGCTGCGGCCACCTGCGCCGGCTTCACGTTCCGGAGGGAAGTGAATAGTCCGTTTTGTGCGTTTTAGGCTGTTTCTGAGGGACACGGTGTGGCTAAAGAAAGTTCCCTTGCGGAAATATTCTGATTTTTTCATCGTTACTTAAGAGCACAGAAAGAAATGATACACTGAAGAGTGGTTTGTTAAATGACTGCTTTAATAGATTATTTAATTCTCAAGAATTCTTCCTTTCATCTGAAGACCTTTTAAATCAAAATTGTCAACCTTGTTTCTTGCATTTCCCCCCCTCCCCCCCAGGCCCCTCCGCATAGACCGAAGCCGGTCTTGCCTATTTTTATGTGCGTGTTGTCACCAGATCCGGGCCCCGCTGAGCCCTAGGTTGTGAGGCCGAGGACAGGGCGATGGAGGCAGGTTGTGGTCGCTGAGGGAATCTCACTATCGAGGGAGCAAGAACCCAGGAGCTCCCTTGTCTGGTAGGAAGGGTTACCAGGTCTTTCCTCCCTCAAAGGAAAGGGGGGTTTAACAAGACCCTTCTTAGTCATTTCAATGCTTTGAAAGAGCCAGTGAGTTAGAAGTGCCAGGAATTATTCCGGCTAAAGCAGCTTTGATTTCGAAGATGTCCCAGAGTAAGTCCTTGCTCTGCATGTCCCAAGAATGTCAGGAACCACAGTGTCTTTTTATACCTTGATAAACATTTTTTAAGTCAACATATTTTTCCTAATTTTAAAATTTAAACCATTGACTTGTTCATATAGGAAAGTACAATCTGTCTGAAACCAGAAGTTTCTGCAGTTGATGGTTGTCCAGTAATGGGCTGGGGGGAGGCGCTTTGTGTCTTTTTTTTAAATGAGGGTAGATGTGGCAAAAGTGTCAACGTTTTCCTCTCTTAATTCTGTTCAGAAACTATATTCCTGGTTAGAGTTCTAACTGACCATTTTGATAATAGGATAATTAAATATAGATGACCAGAGTATACCCAGAGTATGATTCTCTTACAGTAAAAATAAAATCTTATTCAGACACTGGACGGGGAGTGCCGCTCCAGCCTGCTGAGTGAGCACCTGGGCTGGGGAGAAATAAAAAACGAGAACATTGGATTTTCATAAAAGCAAATCAGAGAATATTTTCTTCTAAGACTGAAATGTGTAGTTTTGTCTTTTGCCACATTAATAGACAATATTAATCACTATCTGTGCGCACCTCCAGTGGCAGCCGTAGTGATATGACCCTTCCCACTCTTCGTCTCCCTACTTACCCCTCTAATCTTTCTGAAAATCCCCTTCGCACCAAGTTCCAAAGTTTCAGCTGTGACCTGCAGTCTCTACAAATGAAGTTATCCTGTTAGAGCTCTGTTCAGTGATGCAGACGGTTGCTGTCCTCAGATGAGGCGTGTGGGCATCTGGGGGTAGCGATCGGTCATGAAGAACGGTCTTATGAGGAGATGTGTATGCAGTTTAATCAAATCAAGAACTATGAAATAGAGGACTCAAATATTGAAAGATTATTGGATTAAAGAGCCCAATTGCTGCCAAATTAGTACCAACATCATACAACGTATGATGTTAGTAAGCTTTCTTCCAGTTCAGTAAAAAAATATTTTATTAGATTTTATGTTTGTTTTATAATTCCTTTACAAAGCAAATTGGTTTTTCATAACCATGCCAGAAATATAAAACTTTTAAATGAGTGTTATTTGGGGAGCACGTTAGAACCATGGGGCGTTTTATTTTATTTTGTAGAACTGTTGTTTGACTTTCCTCTTACAGTGGAATTTTTAGTTACTTCCATTTTTTTTAAACCTTGAGCAGGTGAACAGTGTTCACCCAGAGTGTCGATTTCATCTGGAAATACAGGAGGAAGAGACAAAATGTGCAGAGCTTCTGAGAACTCAGACAGACAAATACAAAGGTAAGATAGTGGTGTGGTGAGTACAGAGGTCTCAGATAGCCTGATGGGCAAATAGCTGATGCCTCACTCTAAAAATTGAGGTTTAAGGTCATCTGCATCTTCAAAAAAAGGGTCTGTTTCCACTGTTTTCTAATGAATGCTGGTAAAACTCCTATGACTACTGGGACTTGGGAATCCTCCACATAATAAACCTTTTAAAAGAAAGCCATAATCCTTGCAGTAACGGTATCCATGGTTTAACATAATAGCAACAGTTACTGAGGTAATTTCATGGGCATTGAAAAATCAACTCCATTTTCTATGGAATGAGTATTTATCTAATTTCTTTCATTTAAAAATTTTAGTCACATCACAGATGATTTTAGTCAAGTTAAGAATGGTGGAGAGGTGGCTCTGTCAGTTAAGTGGCCAACTCTTGATTTCGGCTCGGGTCATGAGGTCGTGGTTCTTGGGATCAAGCCCTCTGTCAGGCTCCTCAATGAATGCTGAATGGGGAGCCTGCTTGGGATTCTCTCTCTCCCTGTCTCTTTGCCCCTCCCCTACTCTCTCTGTCTCTCTCAAAATAAATAAATAAACAGTAAAAAAATTATTTAGAAAAAAAAAGAATGGTGGAAACATCAGAAATCAAACAGGAAAATGAGACTTGTTTTCCTGAAGATAGACCTATTGTGAATACTGTGAATTTGCTCATTATTTTCTCTGGGTCAAAGAACACCATGTTGGGACCACGTGCTATCCAACTAGACACATTCCAGGTCAATAAACTCCAAGGATTCTGTGAACACCCAAATTATAACAGTAGCAAAAACCTTTTGTCCTTCAACTTTCTTTTTCTCTGTCCATTTTCGAGACAAAACTTAAAATCAAAGTACGACTATGTTATGTGTTCAAATAGTCTAGTGTCCTAAAGAGGGACTTCAGACCAGAGTTACATACACAGGCTTTGTTCCAGACCAGACCAGCACAGAAGAGATAGAATATGAACCACATAGGGAATTTTTAATATTCTAGTTGCCACATTAAAATAAGTTTTTAAAAAGTGAGATTAATTTTAATATACTTTATCCAAATAAGT
This sequence comes from Crocuta crocuta, assembly GCF_008692635.1. Lineage (NCBI taxonomy): Eukaryota > Metazoa > Chordata > Mammalia > Carnivora > Hyaenidae > Crocuta > Crocuta crocuta. The sequence continues at coordinate 5,944,317 of NW_027527444.1, read as the reverse complement.
ATATCTAAATCATAATCATTTCAACTTGTAATCCATATAAAATACTGATGAGAAATTTTACATTTTTTGTATATTAAGTTTTAGAAACCCAGCGCGTATATCCAAAATATCCAAATCATTATCATTTCAACTTGTAATCATTAGAAAATGTTGATGAGAAACTGACGCTTTTGTATACTGAGTCTTAGAAAGCCAGCATTTGCACTACAACTTGGACCCGCCACATTTCAGGTTGTCACCGCAGCCAGGGGCTCCCATGCTGGATGCACAGCACCAGACCGCTACTAACACGGGCCTCCTGCGCCCTTTCTGGTCCCTTCTGGAGCCTCCACTTCCTTGGCTGAAAAATGAAGTCTCTGACCCCTGGATTCCTCCAGACTTAAAGATCTGTGATTTTTGTAACACACACCCGGTCCCCAGGCCACATGTTCCAAATGGTCTGGTAGCGCTCTGACCAGAGAAAGGCAAATGAAGTAGCTCAGCTCCACAGCACCCGTGGACTGTGCGTCGCTCTTGTGCAAAGCTGCATGCTGACCGTGAACCAGGTGTGAGGACAGATGAGACACGGTTCCGCCAGCCACCCCCTCAAGACGAAACACTCGTCATGGCCACTGAGGTTTCTTCCCTTTGGTGAAAATTAAGAGATTTAAGACAAATAAATGCGGAGAAGAGACAGACTGAAGAATTGTCTGATGAGTGGCCAGTGGACCCAGGTCCCTGCAGCACCGTCCACAACGCCTCCCGCGTGAAAGGGGGTGGAAGGCTGTCTGCTGCAGCCTCAGTGGATGATCCCAGGCTGTCCACAGACTCCTGGAGAGTGGGAGCTCCACCCTCTCACGCCATTTGACATGTTCTGAGGCTGCCCACAAATGGCATTCGCTCACTGGCATGAATTTTTCTCCCGGAGCATGAACAGAACTACTTCTTCACGTGTGTTCTTCCACTCTTCAAAGGGCATTCATTCATAGGCTCCATGGGGCCGAACACTTCTCGTTCCTGCAGACTTCCCAGGCCCGCTGCCATCCACCATGGGTATGCACAGACACTCCCGAATTGGGGGAGGGAGGCAGATTGCCTTGACATGGCTGGCACGTGCTCAAAATGAACAGTAGACCAAGTTGTACTCGATTTTATTATTGTTGGTAGATAGTTTACAGACAACACACCTGTCCCTTGTGTGCACCTGGGTGTCTGCTTGCCTCCCCTTGCGTCTCGCACAACTGATGTTTTAGGGAAAAGCTCCTAGAATACTTAGTGTTTCTTTCTTGTCACTCTTGATTTCCTACATTCATCAAGAACATTTTGTTAACAAATAGAAAACTGGCACTATTTCAGTGGGCAACAAGGAACACTTAACATTTAAAAAATAGAATACAGCTCATGACTTTCCCCCAGAGGAATCCTGTCACACTGGGCCCCGGGGGGATGACGGACAGAGCAGGACAGAAGGGGCGTCTGTAAGTCTGTGCCAGTGACCCCCGGACGGGTGCTGTGAGATGGGAGATGAGACTGGTTCAGGGAAGTGAAGTTTTCCGCCATGATGAATTAGGATGTTATGATCCACTATCAGGGTTTTTTTTAAATATCTATATAGATATAGATAATAGATATAAAAGATTCTTTAGTTGTCTCGCATAGATGGAGTGTGGAATCCATTAGTTCAAAACAATGTCCTTTTAGCTGTACTCTATTCCAAAGGCACAGGTCTGACCCCTGGTCCCAGGCCAGCCCTTCATGAGTATCAGGTGTCGGCCTAAGGGAGAGCTGATGGCCGTGCGGCTGGGCAGGGCCACGTGGGACGGTGGGCACGTTAGAACTGTGGATGGCAGCTCCTCCTTACATCCCTCAGTTGTTACTGGGAGGAAATGCAGGTACCAGACTGCTCAGTTCCTAGGTTCGGAGAATACCAGGAATGCAAACTGATACATAAAATATTCCAATTGCTTAAAAATGTACGACTAATTCTTTAAAAAATTTGGCAGGAGAAAAGGGAACCCCCTCTGGGGCAGGGAGACACAGCCTGAGAGCTGTCAGATTGCTGTCTGTGTGATGGTGCAGAGATGGGCCAGGACATTTCCAACATCCGTTAGGTCTCCTTCACATGTCCCTCCAGCCTTGGTTCTGTGTCCCTGAGGCGATCTGTATATGACCCACACCAGATGGCTTGGGGATGGCAATACCTAAGGGCAGAGTCTTTGAAAATCACTAAGCTCACCCTGACATCAGCTGGAGCAGAAAGAATATGGTAGTTTTAGATAAACTTCCATGTTTGGAGTTGGTGGAGGAAAAGGTCCCTCAGTTTTCTTGTAATGGCAAAGTGGCGGTCCTTGGACATTTTCTTATATTGAAAGATTTTATTATTAATATTAGCTCTGTAGCAAACATATCTGCGTGTGACCCATTTCACCTTCTGGTTTGCAGGAAGAGCCTGTAACAGGCCAGCTGCCCTTGAGGAGACAGGTGGCCCTGTGACAGTCTTTTAGGCCTGGCCACTCTTCAGCTTTCTGTAAAGAGAGACAACTTGTGTTCTAAATTCCTTTTTTTCTTACTCTTTGAAATATGCAGGGCTCAAATGCCAGGGATATAAATAGTAATAAGTTACCAGAATAAAGACATTGTACATGAGGTAAGCCAGAAGCAGAGTGAAGGCATTCTGATCAGATGACAAGAAAGTGTACATTTGCTTACTTTTAGTGAAATTAAAAGTGAGAGGAGATATTAAGGGTCTGTGGTATCAACTTTTAAATTCTTTAGGATTCAGAAATTGATGTGAAAACAGAAGCAAGGAAAACCAGCTTTAGGTTACAGTGAGGTAATTCGTATAAATCTGACGAGGAATTCTTTTTATTACATGCTGAACCTAAAACAAACACAAACGGGGCGCCGGTGGCTCAGTCGGTTAAGCGTCCGACTTCGGCTCAGGTAACGATCTCACGGTTTGTGGGTTCAAGCCCGGCGTCGGGCTCTGTGCTGACAGCTCAGAGCCTGGAGCCTGTCTTCAGATTCTGTGTCTCCCATTCTCTCTAACCCTCCCCTGCTCACGCTCTCTCTCTCTCTCTCAGAAATAAATAAAACATTTAAAAATTAAAATAAAATAAAATAAAACAAACACAAACACATAAATCCAGACAAAAACCAATTTCAATTTTAAACCCCTTTAAAGGATTTACTTTATAAGAAAGAAAAGCGTAGGAAGTCTTTAGAGCTTTGTCACTTTGTCACTTAATATTAATTCATTGACAAGACTAACTTAATCTTACTAATAGCTATATGAGGCCCTCTGAGGCCACAGATGCCTAAAAATACAGCTAAAATCCAGCACTGTTCCCTAGCGGTGGCCCGTGCTGACCTGCAGCAGGGAGGGCGTGAGTCAGCTACTCCAGGCTTTGCCCAGTTTTCCTGCCTGTGTGCAGATTGGATAGGAACTTCTATGTGACTTTATATTATTTATGGCTGGACCTGGAGGGGATGTGGCCCGTGTCCAGGAGGGGCAGCAGTGGTACCCATGTTTTCTTGATAGCTCTACCCTCTGAGCTGTTCCATGAAGGTGCCAGGCTGAAATGGGTCTGATGGCAAATGTTAGCTTAGGACGAATGCCATGGGAAGTGCCAGACTAGAAAACTTACTTTTCTTTGGCTTCTTAAACAGAGGGTACTAGATGAGTTTTGATCTAGTTGTCAAGAGCTGTGAGGGGTTTGGATTCCCCATACTTGCAAGCTAACAAGTTAGGCTGCCACATTTTCACCTGCGGACCTGGGACCCACGGTCAGAGGGAGACCTGACTGCCCCTGGCAGACAAGCAGCTTGGGCGTCATGTTCACATAGTTCCCTTTCCCAGGCCCCACAGGACTGAGGCGGTGCCCGCGGGCAGTTCCCGTCACAGCCGAGGAGCCCTCTGGCCCGGCCTTTGCCCCAGAGAAAGGTGCTCTCATCTCCTGGGCTCGGCCCAGAGGGCAGCACGGGTCTGTCTGTCACATCCTCAAGAAGACATCCGAAACAGAGCTGTCCGTGCTCTTCCGGGACTGTGGCTTCTCAGTAGGGTTGACTGTTTCATTCGTGGCATGACTTTTGTGACCACAGCCAGCTGTCCTACCACGCTGCCTCAAGGGGGAGAGGGCATTTCGTGTCCATCACAGCCCAAGGTCTTACACAGTACTTGGCATTTAAAAAGATATTGAGTAAGCTTTTGTTGAACAAATTAATGACATTTTTCATATTAAAAATTAAGTGATATATGCACATGGAAAAAAAACATTCAAAACCATATCTAATGGCAAATATTTCCCACTCCAAACATCCAGCACCCTCCCTTACCTCCGAAAGACCCGCGCGCACACAGTATGTGTGCGTATCCCTCCCCATTTCTCCTTTGTACAAACGGAAGCTTGGTACCATATACCCGTATACTCTGGTCTGTACTCAGTCTTTCCTTTTTGTTTTCAACTTCAGCAATGTATTTGGACACGGTTCTGTATTTAAATATTCTATTGAGAGATGCGTAGTATTCTAACATACTTGGTCAGCCTGTCCCAGACTCCTGGGCTTTTAAGTAGCTTACAAGCTGTGCTCTAATGCCTGCATTTGTTCATGTGAATAAAATACTTCACCAGCATGGTGGGCTTCAAGCCACTGGTCGTGAAATTGAAACATTCTCCTCCTGTGACTGAGTAACATTTTAACAGCTTTTTTATTTCTGTGATGGTTGTGTCACATAAAATATAAGTGATTACATTTTACATCTAGTCATTTCCTTGCACCTTTTTATCACAAAGGGAACTAGACCCTTCCAGAAAATCAAGTGAGGAAGATGTCTCTTCTGCGGACTCTTCTTGGATGCTCACTTGTCCCAGGCGCCTGTTCCCGGGCACCACAGCACGTGCACAGAGCCCTGCTGTCCGTGCTTTGTCTGCTTTGTGGCTGTGTGGCTGTCTCTCTCCCTGCAGAGCACGAGCCCTTGAAGAGCAAGCACTGTATTCATGGCTTTCGATTCCTGGTCCCTAGCAGACACGCGAGTAGATCTTCTCATTCACGTAGGTCTGAAGGGAGGCATTCTAGAATTCAGGGCCCGGCCAAGGAGTAGGCAGCTGCCCTTCTGACGTCAGGGTGGCGCTAGAGGGCCGTTTCTTCCCCCTTTCACCTTCCCTCTGACGTAAGCAGGCCCGTGTTCTAGTCCAAATCTCTTTGGGCCGATAGGTTAAATAGCCTAATCTGTTTTTTCCCATTGGACTGGATCTAGATTTCTCACAATTCTAAACTCCTTAAAATCAGCTAGTGGCCTTGGTTATATAAATAATCAATCACTTACTGAATTTTCTGCAAGTAATGACTCCAAGTTTACTTTTTACAGGAAACAAATCTCATTGAAAAAATTCTACCTTGAGTTAAATTCTTATGTTTAGACTCACAGCAGGGACCATAAACAAGAGATCAGCTTCTAGTAGGTGAGGCACCTGCACACCTAGAAGCCCCAGTGACCGCCGATCACTGTTTGGAAGAAGAAGGCTGAAACCTGATGCTCCATTAAATCACAGGAAGGAACTTCAAAGCGGGCTCACACTGCACTGATTTGGACCAAGTTAGCTTCTCCCGTCCTTCCTTCTAAGACCAGGCCAGTCCCTGGTGCTGGTGACCCCAAGGCTCGGCTCAGCGGCCTAACGGCGGCCTCCACTGCTTCTGCCTCTTTGCTTCATGTGCTCGCCTCTAAGCTCAAATTTCCTCCTTCCGCCAGGTTCCCACAGGACCAGTGGCATGTTCTGCAGCTATTCTGGTTGGTGGGAATAGGGCTTTCAAGCTGGGTTTCTTCTCTCGGTGACCCCTGCGCAAGTTCTAATTGTTTCCTGTTTGCACACCCATTTTGCGTGCTGTGTTTTCAGGTGGGAGTTTCCACAGCCTGCTCTCTCTGGAGCCTTGTGCCCTGGCTTGGGAGCCGTGGGGGGCTCACAGCCCCCGGCACCCGTGCTCTGTGCACACACCTCGGACGGAGCCACGGTGTCCACCTGGCACTGGCTGTCACGGGCTCGGGGCCAGTGCCGCCATGTGGACGATGCGTAGTAACGAGTGTCGCTATTGCGTGACCCCCCTTGGATTCTTGGAGGCTTTTTGTCTTACATATTTTTGATAGCCCCCGCGGCCCTTCCTGACAAGGACTTGGACATTTGAAGTTGTTCAGTTGCAAGGCTTTGTAGAGTTTTCGGGGTCAAACACCAGTTCCAGGGGACTCTGCTTTGAAATACCCTGAAGTCAGAGCCTCTGGTTTCCCGTGGTTGCCTTGTATCATGGAGTGAGTGACAATGAGGCTGTCTTGTCATTTGCTGATGCATTGGCTGAGTCTGTCTTTCATTAACTTTTTCAGCGTGTTGTTATGGAGGGGTTGCCAGGAGGGAAGGCGTGAAGACAAATTGGGGTGGGACCGTGATTGTCCCCTCTGGGAACCCTGTCCCCTGCGGCAGGGCAGCAGGGTGAGCAGGGATTTCAGGGTTTTGAGTCAAAAGACAGCAGGATTTCTGAGGGGAAACCAGAGAATGTGGGCGTACAGTGACATCAGTTTACCTGGAACCAGAAACCGACAGTGATAGAAAAATGATTAAGGACTTCCGTTATCTTTACTCAGAGATAAGACAGAACAAGGGTGGGTGGGAAAACTACCAAGAACAATGGATGCCTTTTGATCATAAGCGAACCAGTGACCAGTACTTTGGCAACTTACTATAAACATTTCATGCACAGCAGCCCTGTGCGGTGACCTCATGTGTCCTGGGTCAGACCTGGGACGGGTCACTCCCACCTGGGGGCTCCAGCCACCCTGCCCCGGGCCCAGCGCTGTGTTGCTTCTGTCATGACAGTGAGCACTCGCCCTCTCGTACTGCGGCCGTGGCACCCGTCTCAGGCTCCTCGGCCTCTTGGCACCAACGCTTCTGCTGGAGGGACCCTTCCTGACCCGCCCGGACTGACCTGAGAGCACAGACTGTGCGAGCCCCACCAGCGCAGGGCAGAGGGGAGGTACCGGGCGTGCTGTGTCCCCGAGAGGCTGTGCTGAGCCCTGTCTCAGGACGCGAGAGGCCGACGTGGACACAGCACGGGTCGGGGGGGCCTCCATCCTGAGAGTCTCGTCCAAGTTGGTGGCACACAGAGCCCAGCCCCTGGACCCCTAGTCACATGCTCTTTTTACAAAGCCATATTTATTCTTTTAGAGAGAAGATGCTTTAGAAAAGGGTTTTCTTCCTCCTTAATGTCTGCTTCAAAGGGAGGGGAGATTCCTTCGACACCACGCCATCTATTAGCCAGGACTGTGCCTCTCTTGAGCGCTCATTTTAACTGTCAGCATGTTCAACGGAAGCTACCTCTTTGGCTAAGGATTCCCATCGTTTAATATTCCCTTTGTGAAATCAACATCTCCTTTTCTCTGGCCTACAGTGATGGTTTTGAAGTTTCCAGACAGGACCTTGATTGGTACCTTGTGCCTTTGGGTTTAGTTTCCTCGTCACACCCCTGATGGGGTCCCCTTGCTCTCGTCTTTTCTGTGTGAACACGGCCCCGTCACCAGCAACTGTGGTCTTTCTGGAGGTGGGGCTGTGAAGTCCAGGATGACAAATCTGTGGCCCAGAACATTCCCAGACATCTGCACCCCCTGGGATGGCATGCTTACTGTGACTCAGTCAGCAGTGCTCTGACAGCCTAGGAGCTACCTCCAAAGGCCCTCTCCCCCCATTCCAGGGAAATATTAACACAGCTTTCCAAATCTGTGACTTCTTCACAGCTCCCTCCATCCCTGAGGAGAGAGGACAGAGGCCTGTTTAGGAGGACAGTGGGGGTGCGGCCAGGTTGCCCCACGGGACCCTGCCCGCGTAGCCCCCGTGACAAGGGCAGCAAATGCCCCCTCCCCAATACTTGCGCTCTGTCCTGTGAGCCCCTGGGCTCAGTACCCTGAGACAGGAAAAGATCCATGCACGCCCGTCTGCTTGTTCCACAGGGATTCAGAGAAGGGAGTGTTTCCACTGAGGGAGTCTGGAAAGTGAGCTGTGCTTCAGGCAGGCTCAGGGGGCAGATGCTTCTGAGAGGAGTCGTTAGGGTGGCCCTGGGAGCAGAGGAGCCCGCTAGGTGAGTAACATCCCAGGTGGGGGATGAAGGTGTCTGCTACAGGGGCGATGGGAAGAGCCATTGCCACAGCTGGGCGCAGCCAGCGGCCGAAGTGCAGACGGTGTGAGTCAGCTGCTCCCCAGAAGTGCAAGAGGAGCTGAGGGCGGAGGAAGAGGTACCTTGGAGTGGGGACCACTGAGTCCATGCAGGAGCAGAAGAGACAGGGAGAGGCAGAGGGCAGCTGAGCGGGTGGGACTATATTCAGCAGAAGGCCTTGCATGCAGAGGCGAGCTCCAAGGCAGAGCTGAAGGAAGAGGTGGGCAGGGAGGGCAGGGTGAGGTACAGGGGGCCCCACACGCAGGGCCCCCAGGGGAGGGGTCGGGCCTGGGGAAGTCACCAGATCTGGACCTGGGGTGCTGACTGGCAGACACTCCTGGGGCCCGGGCGGCTGTGCCACACTGGTCCTCTTCACAGCTGCGCCTCCCACAGCGGCCGGTCCCAGAGGGAGCTGGGGGCACCCTTGGCTTGGAAGAGCAGGGACAGGCGTTTCTGTACTTGGGTTGGTTCTCACACCCGGGGTCACACTCCGCTGTGTGTCTGCTGTGCTGTGTGCGAGGATGATTTGTGATGCTCATCATAACACTGGTAGATGCATGTCCTGGAACGGTCCTGGGAAGTCACCCAAGTCCTGATCGTAAATCTGTGGAGGGTTATCCTGAGAATCACAGGGCAGGAGCCCCAGCATGTCGGCCTCTGCAGCAGAGCAGTGCCCTGCCCCGCCAGGGGTTCACGTGGCCCCGCGTTGTCACAGACATTGGGAGCAAGGCTTTTGAGAATATTTAACGTTTAAGGAAACAGAGGCTGCTTATAGACAGTAATGACAGCAAACACTTCAATGAGTGAAAGGCACAAGCATGTTGCACACAAGTTAGCACACACATCAGTTTTCCTAAACTGACGCCATTTTAGGGCCTTGCACAGGCTTCTGCAGGCCGCCTGAGGGGGGTGTGGGTGCTGTCCCCACCTCTGAAGTGTCCGCAGCCCATCCTTGGGCAGCGGTGCTGAGCGGGGGTCCCACCCACAGACATCACATTTTCACTCAGGCTCAACTTGGAGGACATTCTGATGTTTGGGATTTATTGGATTCGGCATACTTTTAAATAAAAAAAAATTTTTTATGTTTGTTTTTGAGAGAGAGAGAGAGACAGAGTGCAAATGGAGGAGGGGCAGAGAGAGAAAGAGAGACAGAATCCAAAGCAGGCTCCAGGCTCTGAACTGTCAGCACAGAGCCCAAACGCGGGGCTCGAACCCACGAATCGTGAGATCATGACCTGAGCTGAAGTCGGATACGTAACTGACTGAGCGACCCAGGCGCCCCAGATTCGGCATATATTTAAAATATGTAAGTTCAAACTGGATCTCTTTTTTGAAAAATTCTTTTGTTTGGTTAACAGCCTTGGTTAATTCTGGGTTTTGAGTCTTGAGTTAGTGTGAGTTTGAGTCCCAGAATATGCCTCTCACTGATGAAACCCACCTGCACCGCCATCCCCAAAATAAAACCTTTCTGCTTCCAGATGCGAAGTTTCAAAGTGATCTGTTTTCAAAGCACCATCCAGTGGCAGTGTTCTAGCAAATATGTCCAGACCTTAGTTGTGGTTCACCTCCAGGCTACTGAGGAGGGGATTACTTCATTCGGCACCCTAATTAGACAGATTATTGGGGTGTCCTGGCATTGTCTGAAAAATACCTTCCCTGTAAAATATCCCTGATAGCACCTTAACTGCCTTTGGAGTCCCAGGTCGGCCTTGGGACCTGGGTTTTCTAGTGTGTAAAATCCAGGTGTCTTCCAGGTGACCTAAGGAAGCAGTATGGTCCCAGGGCCTCACCCACGCCTGTTAGCTGTTTCTCTCAGGGACCCAGGGCTTAACCTGCTTTGTGGACTCGTGTACAAGCCCGAGGAATGCCGAAGCACCAGTCCCCAGCTGATGTCTCTGCTGTTTCTCTTTCTGTGTCTTGGTCAAGGCCCTCCTGGCATAGGTAACCTGTGATAGTGCAGCCTTAGGAACATAGTAGGTCCTCAGTAAACACTGGTTGAGGAAATGAATACTCGTTACTGCAGATGAAAAGAGGATCAGGCTCATGTCAGCTATGAGCTCTGTTACATCATGAAGAAAGTGCAGGCTGTGGCTCGGACAGTGTGTTGTTTCACTTCTGCCTCCACAGACGACAGACAACTGGGTTGTCACCATGTCCCAAGCTTGTTCTATTAACTTGTCTTCCAGACCCTTCTGAGAACATGCTGCTGGCATGTGCTTGTCTTTCACCTGCACCGATGGTCTCTGAATGTCCAGAGCACATTCATTAGTCTTGCCGGGTTACTGCATTGGCTGTTTCTGCTCAAAAGCCCCTTTTCCACTCTGCTTCTGCCAGGAAGCATTACTTTCACCCTTCCTGACTGTGGCATTTTTAAAAGAGCATTCAGCACCAACCCAGCTTCGCGAATGCATGGATTGGATGTATCTTGCCTTATCTCACTGGTAAATATTTTAAGAACAAACAAAGTAAATATGCATCCTTAGAACAACAGAAAGAAGGAATCTGTCATCTAGTATTTGATCATCACTGTTCTGGCTTCAGATTAACTGGGCTTCTAAGGACTTAGAGTAACAGGATATTTGTAATTGGCCACCTGAACAGGCAACAGGCAAAGATATCCAAGGAGGAAACCTGAAGCCGAGGGAGGGCCTGGTGGGAACATTGAGGAGAGGGAAGGGTGTTTTGGAGCCTCCGGATCCAGGGGCGGGTTTACCGGAGATCCTGTTCACTGTCCGCAGGGCTGGGGGCCTGGACCCACGGGGCATCTCCAGGCAGCTTCCTGCGGGCTTTGTCAGCTGCGCTGGGAGCCTTGTTTACAGCGACCACTGAGAGGAGCCAGCACGAAGTGTTCTCTGCTGCTCCTGGCAGCTCTGGAGGGAGGACTTCCGCGCCGCCACCCTGGTCACCCTGAGCACAGGACACAGAGACCCCGGGGTCCTTCCTGTGCTGTGTGCTCAGCTCAGGCCGCTGGGAAACGCTGGTCTCGGTGTCCGGGGGTGCTCTCTGAGTACTTGGGGTGCCCAGAGAGTCAAAGCTGGGTGCGGATGAGAATTTAAGTTGCTGCACTTGTACCTGCAACTGGCCACTGAAGCCTCCAGAAGCCGAATTAGGTCTGAGAGCAGAAATTACAAGTAGCTTAGTTTTGACCGTGGGACGTGGGACAAATCTTACAGTGACCTGAGGCCCCGAGGTGGGAGGGTTGCTTCAGGATGTGCTGACCGCCCGCCACTGGGAGAAATTAGAGGGTCCACAGTTGCCCATCGGAGCCACATCTGGTCTTCTGAATCCTGTGTGCCCACCAGTACGTGGCCTCTAGAATGACGGGAGAATGCTAGCCACAGAAGTCTTCCTGGCCCTGGTAGCCTCGGAGAGCTGCCCGTGTGTTCCCCTGTTTGTGAGCACCTTGCAGGAAAGGATAGGTCGGTGTCCCTTCAGTGAGCCTGGTGCGGCATGGCCCTGGGGCCAGCAGGCAGCAGCCGGGCAGGAGCCAGCTTGTCTGGAGATTCAGGTCAGAACATACGGCTGTGTTCACAGACAAAACACTTTTTAAAAAGGGTTTATTCAAACTCAATTGGTGAGTCATTCCATCGAGCTTTTAGTTCTTTAGATTGATAATAGGCATGGAGGGGGGCTGGAAATGGGAAACAGATCAATGACTTTGATGACCAAAACGAAGAGACTATTACATCAGAATTAAAACACTTTTTAATGTTTTATTTATTTCTGAGAGAGAGAGAGAGAGAGGCAGCGTGAGCAGGGGAGGGTCAGAGAGAGAGGGAGAAACAGAATCTGAAACAGCTCCAGGCTCGGAGCTGTCAGCACAGAGCCCGACGCGGGGCTTGAACCCACAAACCGTGAGATCATGACCTGAGCCTAAGTTGGACACTTAACTGACTGAGCCCCCCAGGTGCCCCCATTACATCCGAATTTTGAGCTCAGAGGATCTGTGGAAAACTCTTAGGTGGCTGCCAGGCTGTGCAGTCGGGGCTCCTCGGTTCTCATTCTAATGGGCCGGACTGAGACTACAGTTCACACGGGCCCCAGACACCCAAGGCCGCCTGCTCTGTGTTGCTCTTGTCTCAGCTTTTATCGGGTTCGTTCTTGTCCTACAAGAACAGAGCGCAAAGCAAGGCTCTTCCTCAAGGAATAAAAATGAATGAGCCATGTGAAAACAAAAGGGACCAGCTGCTTTGGAGGCATTTGGGGGCCTCTTGAGATGAGTCTGCCTGAGGGCACAGGCGTGGCCTCACCCCTGAGTGCGACCTTGTCCTCTGCCCAGGAGCCAGGGGCTGTGGCTGAGAGACAGAGGCCCTGTCCCATTGCACAGGGAAGTGGGGGTGGAGGTTTCCACCAGGAGAGCCTCTGAGGTCAGCTCTGAGCCTTCTCAAGCCCTGGAGGCCCTCCCAGCCCCTGCCACACCGCAGGCTGCTGGAAACCAGCCTGTGCCTCAGCCCACAGTCATCAGAAACTCGAGGGGCACAGCCTGCGTTTCCCGCTGGGCAGGCACGAAGGGACGGCTCCCTTGCAGATCGGGCCTGGCACAGGCTTATCAGTGCACACCCTGTAAACGTGAGTCGTGGGTTTCCCCGCACGCTGCAGGCTGCACGCTAGACCGCTAGGAGGGGGTGCGTCGGCGCGGTGTCTCCCTTCTCCTCTTATGTGGACTGACCTAACGTGGAAACACACTTCCAGTGGGTGTAGAATGCACAGCTGGAAAAACATGTAGAATTTTAAAGAAATATTTTGGTGAGGTGCTTTTACCGTGACCTTAAGTCCTGAGAAATTGTCAGTGGACAGATGCCGGGGCGGTGGGGTGTGACGAGGGCTTGAACGGGGTCTCATGACCTGAGACAATCTCCCAGCCTCGAGGTCCCCTCCACACAGCGGAGTGTTTCGCAGATGAGTTGTAAGTCTCTTCCCGTAACGAAATGTTGTGTCTTTTAGAATGATTGTCCCGCTGACCCTCTGAACAATCACATTTCCTACTTTTTGTGCCTGGCAAAGCATCGGTACTTATTTTAAGGGACTGATGAGGGCAGTGACAAACGGAGTGAGGAAAGGTGACATTTGTTTTTAAAGTGCTTTTTCCCACTGGGAGATGTGCAATGATTCACGTGGCCTGAGTCGCCCCAGGTCAAAATACAGGCCCCAGGGGCAGCCCCTGCAGAGGCCGCAGTGCGATCAGAGGCCTCCCACCCCCCGGCGGGGCCACTTGCCTGGTGCCTCCAGGGACACTGAGCCTGGGCCCCCTGACTGTCTACGCCCCACCCCGCTTGAGTCAGCACAGAGGCTGTGTGGGTCTTGTGCCTGCCTCGTCCTCTGTGCAGTGGGGTTTTGGTGACTAAATGAGTTCATGTATCCAAAGTGCTGAGGGCAGAGCCTCGCCCACAAGAGGCATTATCTCTGTCCACTCTGCCACTGTCACCATTAACGCTGTGGCACCATCTGTGTCTCTTCCAGTGGCCACATCTGGGGGGCTGGTTGTTGGGCTCAGCTCCTGGGTTTGTGGAGGTGCAGACGAGGGGCGGGGGGCGCTTCAGCACCCTTAGGAGCGCGTGAGTGCCCTCTGACCTCGTAGTCTCTAAATTTTCTGCTCAGTGTGCTGTCGGGGATCACCTCCACTTTACAGAGGGCGAAATTGAGGTTTAGAAAAGTTTGGCATGTGCTAGTGGTCAGAACGAGACGTGATGTCTTTCTGTCTTTCTTGAGCAAGGTTTGCACGTATAGGAGGATTAGGAGGAACTTAACGGAGGACCGTGGGGGAGAAGAAGGGGAGAAATGGTGGGGGAGAGGGAGGGAGGCAAACCATGAGAGCCTCTTGANGAGGTGCAGACGAGGGGCGGGGGGCGCTTCAGCACCCTTAGGAGCGCGTGAGTGCCCTCTGACCTCGTAGTCTCTAAATTTTCTGCTCAGTGTGCTGTCGGGGATCACCTCCACTTTACAGAGGGCGAAATTGAGGTTTAGAAAAGTTTGGCATGTGCTGGTGGTCAGAACGAGACGTGATGTCTTTCTGTCTTTCTTGAGCAAGGTTTGCACGTATAGGAGGATTAGGAGGAACTTAACGGAGGACCGTGGGGGAGAAGAAGGGGAGAAATGGTGGGGGAGAGGGAGGGAGGCAAACCATGCGAGCCTCTTGAATGCTGAGAACAAACTGAGGGCTGATGGGGGTGGAGGGGAGGGGAGGGGGGCGATGGGCATGGAGGAGGGCACTTGTGGGGATCAGCACTGGGTGTTATATGCAAACCAACTTGACAATAAACTAAGAAAAAAATAAAAAATAAAAAATAAATCAAAACAGCATCTGTAATGAAAGCCCTTGGATGTGATGGTGTGTTTCCACCGCAGGCTGTGGGAAGCCCCGTGAGCCAAGCGGATCCCAGACGGGGCCTTTACCCCTTTCCCCTCCTGCCTCTATTAGCAAATACCTCGCAGTGTCTCCCACCCTCCCGCTCCGTTTCCTCATGCACATGAACTCCTGAGCCACTCGCACGACAGACAGGGACCAGCACAGAGGACAGGCAGTCGCGTGTGCTGCTGACCCTGCTCTGTCTCGCTGGTGTGTCTGTGCGTTCACGCAGGTGGGTGTGGCTGACGCTCGGTTTCATAAACAGATTCTGGAAACCAGTAAAATGGTTCCGAGCAGAGTATCCCTTCACATCCAAGCAACTGAAATTCCTCTTACAGGACTTTACTCAGGATTCTGGCCGTGGGGATGGGAGAGGCGTCTGGCTGCAGAAACTGCCCGTGGAGCCACTAGGGCTCCCACCTGGCGAGTGCCCGGTTAGCTGGGAAGAAGAGAGGCCCCTTGGTCGGTAGCTCCCTGCTGAGGGAGCTCTGGGCGGACCTCCCAAGCTTCCCTGCAGTGTCTGATTCTGGAAGCTTTGCTGCTCATGACTTTCAACTTACATTAAGTTTTTTAATGCAGGAAGTTACTGGTAATATTTCCTCTTAAATGTGGAGGGAGGCATCCTGGCAAACACTGCCCGGCCAGAAACAGTTTTCTCTCGCTCTCCTCTCCCCACTCCCCTGTTCCTGCAGCCCATCCCCCACCCCGTCGGAGGCCGTGGCCTCCTGGTGCAGCCCAGCCTTTTCTCCACAGGCAGGGCTGCAGCAACTGAGCCCCCCTCCACCCTGTCACTGCTCACTGCTTCCTGGTGCGTGCTGGGGAAACAGGCCTCCATCACTCTGTGAATGTGGGACCCTCACAGTCCATCTCTCAGAGCCAGGCCCAGGGTTTCCTAAGCTTCTCTCTCTGCGAGCTGATATTTGTCTGGGACTGGATCCTCTCATGGTAGAAAGGTAGACGGATCGGGGCATGGCCACTGCCCACAGTAACCCAGGAACCTCATAGAGGGCGGTATCCATGTGGTGACGGTGCCGTGAGGCCTAAGAAAAGTCTGCAGGCTGCACACGTGGAAGGTCAGTTTTTCTGAGCTGTTGAGTCTAGAGTGTAGTTGACAGTGGGCTCCTGTACTTGCTTTTCCCTTGTAATTGGCCAGGCTCCTGGTAAGGGCTCTCCCTGCCCACCTGTCACCTCCCTGCAGCCTCGGGGACACTTTGCAACATACAGGTCCCCCCTAAATCTGTTACTCACCCAGTGAAATAGCATGCAAGCTGATGGAGAAACAAAAAAACAAAAAACAAAAAAAACCTCACTCTTGCCTCTGAGAAAACTAGCGTGTGCGCATCGGAAAGACTAGGAGAAGCAAGTTGCCTAACAGCTGTGGAGTAGGAGGTGAGGGTGACAGCTGGGGTCAGTTTTGGAACTGTAGTTTGGCAGGAGGCTGGTGGCCCACGTCCAGGCTCTCAAAGTGGGAATCCTAGACAAGGCTTCAGGGTGTGTTGATGCAGAAGAGACACTGCAAAGCCCAGTCAGCAAGCCCATTCTCAAAGGAAAGCCTTCGGCTGTATGTTCCAAGGTTAAGATACACTTTTGTGTTTTATTTTTTTATTAAAGTTTATTTTTGAGAGAGAGAGAGACAGAGACAGAGAGACAGAGACAGAGTGCTAGCAGGGAAGGGCAGAGAGACAGGGAGACACAGAATCCAAAGCAGCCTCCAGGCTCAGCTGTCAGCACAGAGCCCGACACGGGGCTCGAACTCCCAAACCACTTGAACCGAAGTCAGAGGCTTAACTGACTGAGCTACCCAGCACCCCTCTGTTTTAAATTAATAGCTGTCTGAGGCATTTTTTCCCCTAGCTTTTCAATTCACCAAGCCACTAACCATCACTTAAATAAGAGAGTTTCTTCTTCATCTCTTTGGTGGGTTTTGAAAGACAGAAAATATTTGTGTGATAAATGAAAAATACATTTTTACCAAAAAAAGTCTCACTTATATTTATTCATAAAATATTTTAGATAATGTATGTGGGCACTTTTAGCTGATAAACTACCACATGGAGAAAGTCTCATCTGTCTGGGCTGGCTTACCCTCAGCATTAGTACAGGTACAGCAATGATGTGCTTTATTATTTTCTCTCTTTGCTTTAAGCTTCTTGATAATTTGGGGTTTTTTAATGTTTTATTTATTTCTGAGACAGAGAGAGAGAGAGAGAGACAGTGTTAGCAGGGGAGGATCAGAGAGAGAGGGAGACACAGAATCCCAAGCAGGCTCCAGGCCCTGAGCTGTCAGCACAGAGCCCAATGCGAGGTTCGAACTCACGGACCGTGAGATCATGACCTGAGCCGAAGTTGGATGCTTAACTGACTGAGCCACTCAGGTTCCCCATAAGCTTCTTGATAATTTGTAAGCGTGGCTTTTGGTTAGCTGTTTGGTGGCTTGTTTTAACTTGAGCTCCCAGAGAACTTCCTGTGAAGATGGACATGTTTTCCACCTGTGATGTCACAGCCACAAACCATGCCTGGCCCTGAGCTCCAGTTTGAAATTCAGCTACTGCGACTGAGGAACTGAATTTTTATTGTATTTAATTTTAATTAATTTAGATTTAAATTCAAATGGTCACACATAGCGAGGGGTTGCCAGACTGGAAAGTGCAGCTCTGGGACTTGTTTCTCAGTTTTATAGCAATGTACCCACGGGTTCACTTTCTTTTAATTGTTGTTTAAGCTAAAACTACTGACTTTTGTTAAATAACAATGGTGATAGCAAGTATCTAGCCAGGTTCCTGACTTTGCTTGCACACTGTGTTTAACCATTTCTAATAATACTTTCTAACGTAAACAAATAGTCTTTGTCATATTAGAGTGGTCTCGTTATGTTATTTTCTTATTTAGAGTTTTTGAACATCAGGAATGGTTGCTAAATTCTGTCAGGTAACCTTTCAGAGTCTATTTGATATGCACAGACTTTTCCTCCTTTCAGGTAGACTCTTGATTTTATCGTCACCATCGTAAATACCAAGGGTTGCCACCAGTGCATGACAAAAATCAACTCCTCATGCAGGCCTGATTGACAGCCTCCCCTGGGCCGCCTTGTCTTCCACAATCCAGACTGCTCATCATTTTTCAGACTAGCCTTTGCTCCCAAATGTAATGTCTTCACTCCTACTGTTCTTTTATTGAGAGTGGGCCCTGCATGTCACACTTCTGTCCCTCCTCCAATCTGCCCTCCAACAGTCATGTCACAATTGTTGGTCTGCATTATGATCACATCTGACCACATAACAATCAATATTTCCTTTCTTGTATAACTTTATGCTTTTCCTGGAACAGTAAGTGCCTGACTTTTCTATTCCTTCATTTTCTATGAATCTATTGATAATTAGGCATCAAGCTTTGTACCAGAACAACAAAATACTCTCAGGACAATTGCATCCAAAAGGTTATCACAAAGCCATTTCTTCCTTAGAGCCTCTCCTCCTGGGCCCCCACCCTCCTGCCCCCATAGGCCTGGCTGATCTGGGGCCTCCTGTGGGTCCTGATATAGTTAGGTGGCAGAGGTCAGCCTCCAGGAAAAACTGACAGGGAAGGAAGGATGGAGGTCTCAATGCTCAGAAGTCACACTTAACGTGATTCTCTTGAATTCAGTCCCCCGGGTGTCCTGCATCCAGAGCCCTTCCAGTGGGCGTCAACTTCCGCTTGCTTCTCGCCCTGCTGCGGGCTCGCAGGGTGTCCCTGTGCTCTGCCTCAATACTTCCCACACATACATTTTTTATCTTCGAAGCTTATTGACATCTCTGGGTGCAGCCCTTTTCAAACCTGTTGATGTCATTTTTGTGAGATTTGGGAAGTAGAAGAGAGAAGCTCATTGACTCGTCACTGGCTGTCTCCTGCCCTCAGACTCACCACGGATGTAAATGTCTCATTGCCAGCCTGCCGTCCTCCTCTGCACTGGCCCCTGGGCCCGACACACCATTCTCCCTGCTTGACTGTAGGTAGGAAGGCCGGTTACTCTCGGCCACCATAGCCTCTGAGTCCTACATTGCCTGCTATGTGTGGGTCCGTTTAATGCACAATAAAGGAACCGCTTGCCAGCAGTTGAAGGGACTGGCCCATCAGACTCTAGGTACTTAAGTCAAATCTTACTATACTGGGAAAAGAGTGACTGAAATGAACCCGTGGACTTAATAAATCTCCATTAAGATTTCATTGTTAAAGTAGAAATTTGTCATTTTTGTGGTGAAGACATTGAACCTTCACAATAACCGATGGCCAATGGTCAGAACACACTGCTTTCCCAGTGGTAGAAAGGCTCGGCCACTACTGTCTCCCTGGAGACTTGGACACCTTCACTTTCTACCTCACTGGATCTCTGTTGAGAACCCCGGCCCTGACCTGTGTCATCTGAGGCTCAGCAGCCGCCCCTGTCCTGTGCCAGCATGGGGCAGTGTCCCATGTGGTCTCGTTGCAGGGCCACTCCCTGCCCTGGTCTCTCCAGCCTGGGCACAGCTTGGAGTAGCTAGTGATTCATTTGTACTTGATGACTTACTCTGAGTATTTCTTTAAGAGCAATATTTTCTTTAAATATGTAGGGACCTTAATATAGTATGAATTTATTACTCATTTAATCATTGGTATGTAATTAAATTTTTAGAATGAATATATTTTCATTTTTATTTTAAAAACTTCTAGAAAGTATTTTCATCTGCAAAACTTGGTTTATACCCAACTTATCAGAGACATCTGGATTCTTGAACTAAAACACTCCCATGTTGGAACCAAGAATGTAAATACTCCATTGGTGTTTTTGCACAGTTACCATGCAGGGCTGGGCAGCACATCAGAACTGTTGTTTGTCTATTGTTTCTACCAAGACTAGCACCTCCAAGATCGAAGTTAATACGATATCAGTACCTTGAACTTGTAGTAAAAGCCTTGGGTTCAAATGTGGATTCAGTCATGGTTTGTGTGACGTTGAGAGGTCATTGCTTTTCACCTTGAATGACTGACACATTTGTACCCTTATACGGGGTGCGGTGGTTGCTGAGACCCTNGCTGCACACGTGGAAGGTCAGTTTTTCTGAGCTGTTGAGTCTAGAGTGTAGTTGACAGTGGGCTCCTGTACTTGCTTTTCCCTTGTAATTGGCCAGGCTCCTGGTAAGGGCTCTCCCTGCCCACCTGTCACCTCCCTGCAGCCTCGGGGACACTTTGCAACATACAGGTCCCCCCTAAATCTGTTACTCACCCAGTGAAATAGCATGCAAGCTGATGGAGAAACAAAAAAACAAAAAACAAAAAAAACCTCACTCTTGCCTCTGAGAAAACTAGCGTGTGCGCATCGGAAAGACTAGGAGAAGCAAGTTGCCTAACAGCTGTGGAGTAGGAGGTGAGGGTGACAGCTGGGGTCAGTTTTGGAACTGTAGTTTGGCAGGAGGCTGGTGGCCCACGTCCAGGCTCTCAAAGTGGGAATCCTAGACAAGGCTTCAGGGTGTGTTGATGCAGAAGAGACACTGCAAAGCCCAGTCAGCAAGCCCATTCTCAAAGGAAAGCCTTCGGCTGTATGTTCCAAGGTTAAGATACACTTTTGTGTTTTATTTTTTTATTAAAGTTTATTTTTGAGAGAGAGAGAGACAGAGACAGAGAGACAGAGACAGAGTGCTAGCAGGGAAGGGCAGAGAGACAGGGAGACACAGAATCCAAAGCAGCCTCCAGGCTCAGCTGTCAGCACAGAGCCCGACACGGGGCTCGAACTCCCAAACCACTTGAACCGAAGTCAGAGGCTTAACTGACTGAGCTACCCAGCACCCCTCTGTTTTAAATTAATAGCTGTCTGAGGCATTTTTTCCCCTAGCTTTTCAATTCACCAAGCCACTAACCATCACTTAAATAAGAGAGTTTCTTCTTCATCTCTTTGGTGGGTTTTGAAAGACAGAAAATATTTGTGTGATAAATGAAAAATACATTTTTACCAAAAAAAGTCTCACTTATATTTATTCATAAAATATTTTAGATAATGTATGTGGGCACTTTTAGCTGATAAACTACCACATGGAGAAAGTCTCATCTGTCTGGGCTGGCTTACCCTCAGCATTAGTACAGGTACAGCAATGATGTGCTTTATTATTTTCTCTCTTTGCTTTAAGCTTCTTGATAATTTGGGGTTTTTTAATGTTTTATTTATTTCTGAGACAGAGAGAGAGAGAGAGAGACAGTGTTAGCAGGGGAGGATCAGAGAGAGAGGGAGACACAGAATCCCAAGCAGGCTCCAGGCCCTGAGCTGTCAGCACAGAGCCCAATGCGAGGTTCGAACTCACGGACCGTGAGATCATGACCTGAGCCGAAGTTGGATGCTTAACTGACTGAGCCACTCAGGTTCCCCATAAGCTTCTTGATAATTTGTAAGCGTGGCTTTTGGTTAGCTGTTTGGTGGCTTGTTTTAACTTGAGCTCCCAGAGAACTTCCTGTGAAGATGGACATGTTTTCCACCTGTGATGTCACAGCCACAAACCATGCCTGGCCCTGAGCTCCAGTTTGAAATTCAGCTAGTGCGACTGAGGAACTGAATTTTTATTGTATTTAATTTTAATTAATTTAGATTTAAATTCAAATGGTCACACATAGCGAGGGGTTGCCAGACTGGAAAGTGCAGCTCTGGGACTTGTTTCTCAGTTTTATAGCAATGTACCCACGGGTTCACTTTCTTTTAATTGTTGTTTAAGCTAAAACTACTGACTTTTGTTAAATAACAATGGTGATAGCAAGTATCTAGCCAGGTTCCTGACTTTGCTTGCACACTGTGTTTAACCATTTCTAATAATACTTTCTAACGTAAACAAATAGTCTTTGTCATATTAGAGTGGTCTCGTTATGTTATTTTCTTATTTAGAGTTTTTGAACATCAGGAATGGTTGCTAAATTCTGTCAGGTAACCTTTCAGAGTCTATTTGATATGCACAGACTTTTCCTCCTTTCAGGTAGACTCTTGATTTTATCGTCACCATCGTAAATACCAAGGGTTGCCACCAGCGCATGACAAAAATCAACTCCTCATGCAGGCCTGATTGACAGCCTCCCCTGGGCCGCCTTGTCTTCCACAATCCAGACTGCTCATCATTTTTCAGACTAGCCTTTGCTCCCAAATGTAATGTCTTCACTCCTACTGTTCTTTTATTGAGAGTGGGCCCTGCATGTCACACTTCTGTCCCTCCTCCAATCTGCCCTCCAACAGTCATGTCACAATTGTTGGTCTGCATTATGATCACATCTGACCACATAACAATCAATATTTCCTTTCTTGTATAACTTTATGCTTTTCCTGGAACAGTAAGTGCCTGACTTTTCTATTCCTTCATTTTCTATGAATCTATTGATAATTAGGCATCAAGCTTTGTACCAGAACAACAAAATACTCTCAGGACAATTGCATCCAAAAGGTTATCACAAAGCCATTTCTTCCTTAGAGCCTCTCCTCCTGGGCCCCCACCCTCCTGCCCCCATAGGCCTGGCTGATCTGGGGCCTCCTGTGGGTCCTGATATAGTTAGGTGGCAGAGGTCAGCCTCCAGGAAAAACTGACAAGCAGGAAGGATGGAGGTCTCAATGCTCAGAAGTCACACTTAACGTGATTCTCTTGAATTCAGTCCCCCGGGTGTCCTGCATCCAGAGCCCTTCCAGTGGGCGTCAACTTCCGCTTGCTTCTCGCCCTGCTGCGGGCTCGCAGGGTGTCCCTGTGCTCTGCCTCAATACTTCCCACACATACATTTTTTATCTTCGAAGCTTATTGACATCTCTGGGTGCAGCCCTTTTCAAACCTGTTGATGTCATTTTTGTGAGATTTGGGAAGTAGAAGAGAGAAGCTCATTGACTCGTCACTGGCTGTCTCCTGCCCTCAGACTCACCACGGATGTAAATGTCTCATTGCCAGCCTGCCGTCCTCCTCTGCACTGGCCCCTGGGCCCGACACACCATTCTCCCTGCTTGACTGTAGGTAGGAAGGCCGGTTACTCTCGGCCACCATAGCCTCTGAGTCCTACATTGCCTGCTATGTGTGGGTCCGTTTAATGCACAATAAAGGAACCGCTTGCCAGCAGTTGAAGGGACTGGCCCATCAGACTCTAGGTACTTAAGTCAAATCTTACTATACTGGGAAAAGAGTGACTGAAATGAACCCGTGGACTTAATAAATCTCCATTAAGATTTCATTGTTAAAGTAGAAATTTGTCATTTTTGTGGTGAAGACATTGAACCTTCACAATAACCGATGGCCAATGGTCAGAACACACTGCTTTCCCAGTGGTAGAAAGGCTCGGCCACTACTGTCTCCCTGGAGACTTGGACACCTTCACTTTCTACCTCACTGGATCTCTGTTGAGAACCCCGGCCCTGACCTGTGTCATCTGAGGCTCAGCAGCCGCCCCTGTCCTGTGCCAGCATGGGGCAGTGTCCCATGTGGTCTCGTTGCAGGGCCACTCCCTGCCCTGGTCTCTCCAGCCTGGGCACAGCTTGGAGTAGCTAGTGATTCATTTGTACTTGATGACTTACTCTGAGTATTTCTTTAAGAGCAATATTTTCTTTAAATATGTAGGGACCTTAATATAGTATGAATTTATTACTCATTTAATCATTGGTATGTAATTAAATTTTTAGAATGAATATATTTTCATTTTTATTTTAAAAACTTCTAGAAAGTATTTTCATCTGCAAAACTTGGTTTATACCCAACTTATCAGAGACATCTGGATTCTTGAACTAAAACACTCCCATGTTGGAACCAAGAATGTAAATACTCCATTGGTGTTTTTGCACAGTTACCATGCAGGGCTGGGCAGCACATCAGAACTGTTGTTTGTCTATTGTTTCTACCAAGACTAGCACCTCCAAGATCGAAGTTAATACGATATCAGTACCTTGAACTTGTAGTAAAAGCCTTGGGTTCAAATGTGGATTCAGTCATGGTTTGTGTGACGTTGAGAGGTCATTGCTTTTCACCTTGAATGACTGACACATTTGTACCCTTATACGGGGTGCGGTGGTTGCTGAGACCCTGCAAGAGGTCTGGAGAAGGGCTGAAGCTATGACATTGTACAAATCAGGTTATTTGATAACTGCATAAGGGTAACCTAAGATTTCATTACTTAGATGTCATCTTGACTATTAAAATCAAGCAAATCTTGAGGGCACTTGTTGTGATGAGCACTGAGTGTTATATGGAAACCAACTTGACAATAAACTATATAAATAAATACATAAACATTAAAAAAAAAAAGAAAATTACATTACCAAACAAAATCAAGTAAATCTTATCAAATGTTTAAATGTGTAATTATCCTTGAGATCAGGTCCCCTAAAAGCAGAAGTATACCTTCATTCAGGGGGTGCTAGGCCTCCAGGACGTATACAAACCGCCAGCAGTACCCATATTATCACACTGGGGTAAGCACATCAGCGGGAAAGAAGTAACGAGTCTATTAAATTCAGCAGCGCACAGTGCACGCTGGATTACTCAGATACTTTCTACCACCCACACATCTGGTCATTTCTCCAAACCTGATTAAAACGAACACAGAAGCTAACTATATTCTCAGTAATACTGTGGGTGCAAGCTTGTTTCACAAAAAGCTAATTTGCAAAGTAGTTACCTAAGTAATGGACTGTGCGCTCGCAAAGCTTTTGAGCAGATGTGCTCCTGTCGACCTGAGCGCCCCCCCAGCAGCGACAAGTGTGCTTCCTTTGCCCTGGTTAGTCCTTCTTACACTGTCTCTCCCTTCTAGCCTGCACTGGCGTCTGGGACAACATTACGTGCTGGCGCCCTGCGGATGTAGGCGAGACGGTCACAGTGCCCTGTCCTAAAGTGTTCAGCAACTTTTACAGCAAACCAGGTACGTCTGTCAGCGCCGTGTCTAACTAAACCCCCGCAGAGGCTGTGGGCTGGTTTCTCCACTGAAGGCAGCAAGAAGCAGCTCATCAGTTTCCTTTACTAAGTGAGTCAGGGAGCAGCTGTGCCATCATGTACTGAGCTGGTGTGAGGGGCGGGAGGATGAGAAGCCTGGTGCCAGGTCAGCCGGCTCAGGCGAAACAGCAGGGAGAGCCCCAGGCAAGCGCGTGTGAGCCTGATGTGTGAGCACCACAGTGGGCGCAATGCCGGCGAGGAGCCACTGGCTTTAGGCACCGAAGAGACATCCGGGCAGTCCCGTGCCTCCCTGCCACGTGTGGGTGCCCGTAAGCCATCAGAGAGTGTCCTCCAGAGGTGTGGAGGCGCCCTGACGCTCAGGGCCAGCGGCCAGCCTCTCCTCGCGCCCAGAAGCAGTTTCTCGTCCACAGGAAACATCTTGCTCATTGGACTGAGCTCAGCTCCCAGCTCCCACTTTCTGAACTAGCTCCACGTGGCCGGAAGACCCACTGTCCTTCTGCCTCCAGGGTCAGGAGGGGCGGGCGGGGCTGGGCTTCCGTGGTCCCGTGCCTCTGCTCTCCGCAGGCCCCCGCAACATCTCTCGGCTTGTTCCCAGGAAGGCGGTTGTACTGTGTTGTATCGTGGTCTTTGTTTTGTTTTGTTGTAAACAATCCAGACTTTCACAACATGAAGAAATCTGTCTGGAAAAGAGAAAAGAGAAGATAACATCTGGGAATCAGAAAGGCCCATTACTTTCGAGCACTACAGAGAACTTACTTTCAGCTTGAGCAAGCGTTACAGGGTAAAAACTCTGAGAAGTAGAATTGTTGAGGCACTCTAAGCAGACACTTGTGGCACAGGTTGGGATGGAGGAAAAGAAAGGTTTCCTTTTATCCCTGTGACTTGCAAGGTGAGACTCTTCCTGAGTGAGTCAGTGAAACAGTTTGAGGGTACCTGAGGTCATACCTGCATATGCATTCTTGGTCATCTTCCGGTTAGAAAAACTAAATCGTTTTAGAAAATCTAAACTTTAAAAAATATCCTGTCCAATCAACATTTCTACTGGATGGTTTGGACTATAAATATTCTCCCAGAAATCTCAAATGAGTTAGCATAGACCTAGACTTCCCCTAGTAGATGGTAGGTTCTAAATGCCCAGGGGGCACCCGGGGGTTCACACCGGGAAGCACAGAGCTCCGATTCCTGGGCCATCTGCTGTGAGCGCT
>NW_027527444.1:5874713-5918637 GCF_008692635.1 Crocuta crocuta | reverse complement strand
GGTGGGGGGGGTGGGCGGGGCTCCGGGGCACCCAGTGCCCAGGTCAGCTTAGAATCTGACTCTGCTATGAATCATTGTGCACCTTCTCCTTTGGAGAATGAAGGCTCCCAATCTGTCTTGGGTTAAATGCTTGATGCTCTTTTTTATCCAAACAGGGAACATAACACTGCCTTGCTGTTGTGGGAGCAACTCCACTACTCAGAAATTTCCCTAAGTCTGTATATCACAGTGAGATGATCTGAAATGTAGACGCACTCCCTTGTTTAACTGGTCACAGAAACTGTGAACCATGAGGCACTTACACAGATTGTTGACAAGTTGTGGTCCATGTGAATGTTGTCTCTGAGAGTGCTGCACAGAGTATGGACATTAGAAAAATGTGGACATAATCTGGAGCTGGGGGCTGAGTAGGGCTGGGGCTGGGGCTGACAGGCATCAGATGGCAATGGGCTGAGGCCTCAAAGATGAAATTTGGCAGGGATAAAAGGGGTGGTCTTTAAAAAAAAATTTTTTTTAATGTTTATTTATTTTTGAGAGAGAGAGAAACAGAGTGTGAGCAGGGGAGGGGCAGAGAGAGGGAGACACAGAATTCAAAGCAGGCTCCAGGCTCCGAGCTGTCAGCCCGGAGCCCAGAGTCTTGAACCCACAGACTCTGCACTGAGATCATGACCTGAGCCGAAGTCAGACGCTTAACTGACTGAGCCACCCAGGTGCCCCAAAAGGAGTGGTCTTGAAATACAATTAAGTATTTAATTGAACCAGG
Organism: Crocuta crocuta; assembly: GCF_008692635.1. Lineage (NCBI taxonomy): Eukaryota > Metazoa > Chordata > Mammalia > Carnivora > Hyaenidae > Crocuta > Crocuta crocuta. The sequence goes on along the minus strand of NW_027527444.1, from coordinate 5,917,874 downwards.
AGGGCTTGAATCTGTATGTTACTTTCCAGTTAACAGAAAGCACTTACAAATATGATAGCTGCTCCTCACAGTGACCTGCGGGGAGAGCCAGAGCATAGAGTGACTTGTGATTATTTCGGCCCATAGACCCTGATGTTCAAGAAATAGATCTGTGTTTTCGTAAAAACTGTTTCTCTTCTGAGTCCCCTGCCACCCGTAGGGGGAAGTCAGGCGGGCTCTCTGCTGTCGTGGCTACCAGCACCTTGCTCTGCTGTCCTCACGCTGCATGAGCCCCAGGGTCCGCGGGAGGCCCCTCTGAGCTGTGCTAGGATATGGGGTGCAAAGCCACTCCCACAGGCCAGCAGGGTGACAGGGAAGCTGTGGGGACTCAGCTTAGCACCGAGGATGAGCCTTTAACAGGGACAGTGACAAACCCTCAAGTGAAGGAGGAGGCAGGCTCGGAGACCAAGGTTTGTTCTGAGGAGCTGACCCCTCAGGGCACGTGGTGCCAGCACGGGTAGCGCTTCTCCAGGCCCGAGAGAGGGCGGGCGCGTCTGCATCGGAGGCAGAGCCGGGACAGATGGACAGCAAGACGGTCCAGAGCACAGGCCCTGAGGCTCTGAGTTCTGGCTCTGCCAGCTTGTCCTGGGGGGACAAGAGTGAGTCCCGAAACTAGCTGCGCGTTCGGGTCGCGGTCAGACCTTCCCTGGAGGGCTGTGGAGCCTAACACAGGGCCTGCAACACAGAGCTCCCACTTGGGAGCTGCTCTCGCGTCAGACTGGGTCGTCTGGAAAGCAGGGACCCCCGTCCTGCTGTAGTCACAGTACCCCGTGGAGGCACACGCACCCTCCCTGCCTCTGCGGCAGCCAAGGGCCCTCCTAACAGTCACACTCGTTCTCATACTCAGTGAGCCTGTAATCAGCCGTGGGGAGCACGGGGCACCTCTCTGCTGAGGGCCCCAGGCACTGCTGCTAAGCTTAGGGCTCCAGCAGAGTGAGTTCACGAAGATTGGGGGGTCCTCACAAAGTGGTGGGAGTTCCCACCAAGCAGATGGTCCCATAGAGGAGGTCCCCACAGAGGCGAGTGGGGAGGGGTCCGCTCACAGAGGAGGGAGGAGGTCCAAGCTCCTGAGTTACAGAGCTGTGGCTTCTCCCGTTTTTCCTACCTGGTCCCCCTCCCACCTCCCTGGCTCCCCTCTCACCTCCCTGAGCCCTTTCTCACTTCCCCGGACTCCCTCCCACCTCCCTGGCCCCCTCACAGTCTTGGGGCTCCTCTTACTCCTCAGCCCCCCTCACCTTGCCAGGCCCTGTCTCACCTCTCAAGCCAACTTGGCCTCCCCAACCTCCCCCGTCTCCCCGGCCCCCTCTTACTCCCATGAGCCTTCCCTCACCTCATGGGCCTCTCTCACTTCTCTGGCTCCCCTCTTGCCTCCTGGTCCCCTTTTCACCTCTCTGACCCCCCCCTCCCCTCTTCAGCACCCCCTTACCTCCCAGCCCCTTTCTGGCCCCCTTTCCCAGCCCACTCTCCCCTCCTCGGCCCCCTCCCACCTCCCAGCCCCTCTCTCCCCACCCTGGTCCCTGTCTCCCCTCCCCAGGATCCCCTCACCTCCCTGCCCTCCCTCACTCACCTCCCCAGGCCCCCTCTCCCCTTCCGGGGCCCTGTCTACACATTGCTGCCTCAAGCATTTCCTGGAAGCTCACCTCCCCCCTCTGCCTCCCGGTGTCTTCCAGGCAAGATAGAGAACCTGTGGGGGACCTTGACTTCATGCAGTAAAGTTCATTTCAGTGTCTTCTTTAGTGTTTGCTGTGTATTGATGAGGAATGGCCGGCTCAGCGCCCGCTCCTGGCCCCCCCCACAGAGCTCAGGTATAGGACCCCGGAGCTGGGCAATGCGGGTCGGGCAGCTGGCTTGCTGTGCCGATAAGGAGCCCCCTGCCTGGGATTGGAACGGGGCCCCTCGCCTGTCAGTTCAGGTCCCCCTCCTGTGACATAGGACCATCAAAGGACCCCCCATGCAGTCATCAGGGTTAAACGGGGGCCTCAGCACCAAGCCTGGCATAGGGCAGCCACAGCCACTCCCACTGCTGTTCTGATTCCTGACCCTGGGCAGGTCTTTATCTCCGGTGGGCCTCAGCCTCCCTATCTATGAAACAGGGCAGTGGGGCCACATCTCTCAGGACTCTGTCCTCTCTCCACTCTCCACTGTGGTCCCGGCCCTCCAGCCGCCCCCAGGCCCCCTGGGACTCCCTCTGGAGCAGGAGCAGAGGAGGCTTGGGGCCTGGACTCAGAAAACTGCCCGGGATGCTGGTGTTGGAGAGCGCGGGGCAGCACAAGCGCTGGAGATGCTGCCGGGGCCTTTGTGGAGACACCTTCAGGGTCTGGGCCTCCCCCTGCCTCCGCACAGCGTGCCAGGAATCCCTCCACATACTATCACCTCAACGTGAGTGTGCTTTGCTCTTGATTTTGTCTGATTATTCAGTCAGAGCAATGAACATGTAGGCTGCCCTGGGGTTGGCAAAATAAGGAGTTTTTGAGTTCGAAAACCTATCTCGGCCACTCAGTCATTACAGAACCTCAGGCGTGTGATGGAACCCTCGGAATCTCATTTTCTCAGGTGTAAAATGGGGACAGTCTTGCCCCCACGACTGCCTCACGGTGGTGGCTTATGTGAGCGGAAATATTTGCTATCCTGAACCCCACAGGGGCTGTGAGTCACCGAGGACCCTCTGGGGGATCAGCTGCTGGTAGAGAGGAAGGGCCTCCCGGGCTCCAGCCTCCCAAAGCCCACCCCGCAAGACCAAGCCCCATCACAAGTCATCGGTGCACTCAACATCACTCAATGACTATGGTCACCTGCTGAGGACACAGTCATTTAAGTAGCCTGAGGGAACATTGCATTCCTGAGTTTAACATACACATTTACATTAATCAGGAGCAAAACAATGGTACTATTAGATCAAAACTGCCTTTATTTCATGTGATTTAAATCTTAGACCCACAGTCTCTTCCTCCAACGTTAGCAGTCAGCGGTGCCTACCTGTGCGCTCTGGTCACTGTGGCCGGAGTAGCGGCGTGAGGGAGTAGCGGCGTGAGGGAGCTGCACAGAACAGGGTGGAACGGGACAGCAGGCCCCGGAATTGTCTCTCGCCGGACAGAATACAAGTTGTTCATGTTCACTGTTCTCTGTAATGACAGCACCAGCCATTGCCGTGATCACCAGCATAGCTACTGTCACACCGCACCTGTGCCTTGTGACACGCGCTCCCGCGAGCCAGCGAGGCCCTGCCCAACCCAGGCCTCAAGGGTGGGAAGCCCGGCAGGCGAACACCCTTACCTCCAAGCACTGCCGACGCCGTCGCTACTAAGGCCAGCTGTCGTGGACCCGCAGACCTGACACCTGAACTTTACCTTCCAGGAAACATAAGCAAAAACTGCACAAGTGATGGGTGGTCAGAGATGTTTCCGGATTTCATAGACGCGTGCGGGTATAATGACCCTGAGGACGAGAGCAAGGTAAGGACCCCTGCGTGGTTCCCTGTGCTTTTTCGTCCCTTTCCAGAAGTGCACATGAAACAACGTCCGTCTGCTGCTCTGAGAGAATTAGGCAGGTTTCCTTTCCCCCAAAGAGCAGTCTGACTTAAGGGCCCTGTTTCAGTTCTGTGCTGGGCACTTGGAAGCCCTTTCTTATCCTGTCGTTTTGGAGGCAGAAAGCCTGACCTTCAGGCCTACCTTCCGTTCGTCTGGGTGGCTCTGTCTGTCCGAAATGAGCTTTGAGGAGCATCCATTCCCCTGATGGGTTTCTTTGGCCCATTTGAGGCTTTGCCACAATGTGGGCTGCCGAGAAGCCCCGCTGTCGCTCTGTAACCCTGAGCCAGCAGCAGGGGACGGAACTGAGAGTGGAGCGTGTTTGCAAACCGAGAGACTGAGCATGTCCCTGGCCGACAGCGCCCAAGTCATGTTGGGAGCTGGGCTGGTGGCCGGCGTGGTGCAAGGGGGCCGTGGCGGTAGGCTGGGCATGAGCCCTTTCTCTGAGAATGTGATCATTTAGATGATGTGTCAAATCCAGCCTGCTCAACTCTGCTGAGCGCCCGTCTGTGGGGTCAGCCCACAGCCCCAGGGCTGGGGTCGCTGTTCTTTCCTGAACACCCAGCCTGCCCCATTGTACCTTTGTGGTTTTACTCTGTGTACCGCGAGGAAACCAGATCGCTGTCCTCTGTTGGGCTGCGCCCCTGACGCCATGTGGACAGGTCAACGCCTTCTAACCCTGAAGTCGTGGTGTCTTTTATGCATGTTTCCTGCGGACGTCCGCTGCATGGGAACATACGTGAGGCCCTCTGAAAGAGCCTGAGGGAGCACCTAGCTCCTCATGCACGTTGCTGTCACCTCCTGCCAACCCTGGGCCCTGCTGTCTTAGCATCAGGGGGACCGTGCTGGTGTCACTGTCAGATACGGTTTCCTGCGGGGCCATCTTTCCTGCCCCGTCTTTACAGACGGGCGGCCTTTGCTCTCCTCACTAAGGGTGATGGCTTAAAGCCAATTTTTCCACCAAATTATTAAACTCTGGAAGAGGAAGTACCTTACATTTAGCTGATATCTCACTATTGGAAGATGAGTCTCCTGCCGCCTGCCCCATCGTCAGTGAGGGGGGTGCTGGTATAGTGGACACTGGTGAACGCGTACTGTGAGCCACGTCAGTCAAAGCACATGGTCTTTTTCAATGAAGTATTATTGACAAGCAAACCTTGTGTATATTCAAGGTACAGGCACACCTGTTTTACTGCACTTGGCGGGTACTATGTTTTTATAAGTTGAAGTTTGTGGCAAACCTGTGTCAGGTTAGTTTCCAGAGGACATTTTTCCAGGAGCATTTGCTTACTTCATCTCTCTGTGTCACAGTTTGCTAATTCTGACACGATTTCAAACTTTCTCAGTATTTTATATTTGTCATGGTGATCTGTGATCAGTGATTACGACTCACTGAAAGCTCAGATGATGATTAACATTTTTTAACAGTAAAGTATTTTTTAACTGAGATTGCACATTATATTCTTACCCATAATGCTGTTGCACAGCTAAGAAACCACAGTGTGGTGTAAACATAACTCTTACAAACCCTGGGAGACCAAACAACTCATGTGACTCCCTTTAATGTGATACATGCTTTACTGAAACCAAACGCACTGCACAGACCGTCTGTACATGTGTGACGTTGGGATGTGTAGATGTACACGTACATTGTAAAATGATTCCCTCAATCAAGCTAATTATCCATCACCTCACATATTTACCTTGATTTTGGTGAGACACAAAACTCATTCATCTTATAACTGAAAGTTTATACACTTCGACTAACCTGCCCTCGTTTCCCCACCCCTTATCTAGTTTTTGTGGCAGCCCACCTTACAGATGGAAAAACTGAGGCTCGGAGAAACCATGACATGGTCAGAGGCCCCAGCTCTGTTTCTTTCATGCACGATCACTGAAATTTAGCTTTTCCCCTCAGCATGCAGTCGCCTCTGTGGTGCCTGTGTTCTTTCTGGCCAGCAGGAGCCACTTCGTGGGGAATTGCACCACTGCGCTGCACCCTACACGTCCCACAACACATGAGGGGTGGCTTCCCACCTTCAGCCAAGCTTGTGAAACAGAGAAGCGTAGACACAGGGCAGCTCTTGGGGCATCACTAAAATGCAACGTATTCAGAAAATGCTTTTAAGTTACTTTATTCTGAGAGAAAAAGAGAGAGAACAGGCAGGAGAGGAGCAGAGAGAGAGAGAGAGAGAGAGAGAATCCCAAACAGGCTCCACACTCTCAGGACAGAGCCCCATGCAGGGCTCTAACCCACGAACTGTGAGATCATGACCTGAGCCAAAATCAAGAGTCAGATACTCAACCCACTGAGCCACTCAGACCCCCCACGTATTCAGAATTTAACGCCACGGAATGCCCCATCGGTTCTTCCTCCTCCCCTGCTTCCGGTCTATCCTGTCTCCAGGTCAGAGCAGTCGGCTCATCCTGGAGTCTAATCACCTCGGACTTTGCACATTGCTGGGGGCTGTGCTACATGCCAGAGTGAGGCTCAGCCTTGGACATTTTCATATCGTTCATATTGTATTTACCAGACTTCGCAGGAAGTCCCAGTGAGATGTCAGCCTCTCGTGAGTCCCCTGTCGGGCAGAAAACATGAGGTAGCAGAATGCCCTTGAACATGATGGCCGACGGCTGTGGCAGCCATTTGGCGTCCTTGGGCTTAAGCCGGCCCAGCTGGACAATGGGGGAGGTTGGCCCCATGACCCTGGTGCTGATGCTCCAGGGTGTAGCCCGAAGTCAGTGACCTGTTCAGGTCTAATCTGAACTGAGAGCATGTTTCCACAGGAATATACGTGTGGATCTCAGGTTCCAGACTAGTCCCCAGCTGCTGTATAGCTTATAATATGACCAACTCATCAGACCATCCTGTTGACCTTCTAAGAATAACACTTGAACTGGTACAGAGTTTACCCCCAGTGTCGGACAGCTGCTGCAGCGAGGAGAGGTCACAGGGCCTATTCTGCAGACCCTAAATTCTGACCAGACACAGAGGCTGCCCCGCTTCATGATGAGCAGGGCTCTGGAACACTGTCACATGTCACCTGCCTCCCAGGTGACCCTGACGGACGCGGTCAGACCATGTCAGGGGTGAGACGACAGGTCCTAGGGACCAGGAACATCTTGGATCTTGGGGGGGAGGGACTCTGACACCCACGTTCCACCACCCACACCGCTCATTCCACCGTGTGCCGGCATCCCAGGCGCCAGGGGGGGCGGAAGCAGAATGTCCCCAGCAGCATTTATTCGGAGCCAGCTGCAGCTCCCTGTAAGAGGATGGGCCTGTCCTCATTCATTCATTCCACAAATAAGCATTTCTTGAGAACCGCCATGTTCTGAGTCGGTCCTCAGGGTTACCGTGAACCTGACGTGGCTGTGCTGGTGTCGCGGGTGGGCAGGAGCTGGGCGCTAACTGACATCCGAGGCAATATTAGCGCACTTCCCAAGTCAAAGCCGCAGCTCCTCCTTCCTTACATTCCCCCTGGGTCACACTGTGGGCCCACTGCATTCCCAGGGAAACTGATGGAAAACTCCTCTGGGTCCACTGGGGCCTTGGAAAATCCTGTGACTAAATCCTGCCTGCGTGAAGCACAGAGCATCCCTACTTTCCTGGTGCTTTTCCATCCTGTTTGAAGAGCTATTTTTCTTCTTAATTAAACATTTCAGAGATTCTACAAATATCATGAATGCATATTCCCTACTAATGGATTAGAAAGTCAAAATATTTTAACGTGTACAAGAAAATGACGGCACGAAATCAAAATGAATAATTTTTCTCCCTGATTGCAGTTTCCGCTGTTCAAATACCTTGAATACTTGCTTGTTTAAGGAATCTCGTAGGAGACAGAAGGCCTGTGGCGTGGCGGCCGCGCAGAGGGCCTGGCGGGTCGAGCCCAGCGGGGCCTCCTCGGGCGCCGGGCTGAAGGGGGGCAGCCTTGCCCGTGAGCCAGCGAGCTCCGCCCCGACGTCACTCCTCGTCTCACCAGCGGCTCACTCTCCTGCCAGTTTTGTGATTTTAATTGGATTTCCTGCTCTCACACAGCAGCTCTGCTCGGGCTGTTGTGGTGCAATCTTTGTGGGCTTCAAAATTAATTAAGTTCAAGAAAAAATTAGCCTCCACAAAAGCCACAAGCTTGTCTACAAAGGCAAAGGAATCACAACATAAAATGAAGTAGGGAAGGGGGAGTCCCATGGAGAAGAGTGGCCGCAGGCCCAGGGGCCTCTCAGACAATGGCGGGAACGATGCTGGTGAAGCTGCTTCTCACTCTAGACCAAGAGGGCCCACGAGTTGCCAGGGCGTTTGGCAGGGGTCTGGGCCTCGGTCTTCTGGGTCTCACAAGCCAGAGTGAAATTGTGAAGCTGGCCAGGCTTGACTCTGACTCCCTGTCGTTGGGTCCCTGGTGTCATATGCCAGTCTTTCCAGTCTGTGTCCCTCCCCTACCAAAACCACCCTCAGGTGTAGGAGCATTTTCCTCTTGGGCCTTTGATCTTTGGGTCCTTGCATAAAGGGCCTCATCCCGTTAGGGATTTACGAGCGGCCCACAGGGGCCCTCAAGGGTCACACTGGCAGCTGCTCCCTGTCCTTTCCCACGCCCCAGCCCAGGGAGTGTTACAGGGAAAAGCAGGTCAGGTATAGACCACAAGACCCTCTCAGCGCCCCCCCCCCAACCCTTTTAGGGGGCATGTGGGTGTCACCACTCATGGGAGCTAAGGGTCTCCCGCACTGAAGAGGCTGTCCTGGTGTCACGTTCTCAGCCTCAGGCAGGACTTCCGGTAGGTGCCATTCCACCTGGAGCTATCTGCCTGGTCAGCCATCCCTCCAGGGCGTCCCCCACCCTGGGCTCTCCTGACCCGGGCAGCGCCCTGCCATAGCACACTGTGCAGATCCCAGACTCTTGGCTTTTTTCCTGCAGTGAAGGCTGTCTTGAGGCCCCAGGTGGGAGCACTCCTGCAGCCAGGCTCCCTGCATTAGTTTCCCAGTGTCTGTACCTCTCTGGTCTCCCAGGACTGCTGAGAACTGGTGAAACATGGAAATGCCTAGAAATTAGCAACCACAGGTCTCCATTGGGCCAGGGGTTCCTCCCTTCCCTGAGTATCAGGAGTCTTCCAGATGAATCTTGAAGGGCCCAGGGCTGCACCTGGCCCAGGGTTTTAGTCACCATGCATGACTGCCCTCCAGCTGAGCAGGCCACCCCGCCAAAGGACAGCAGCCCTGGCGGCACACCGGCGTCCCCTGAGCAGCAGACACCCAAGGCAGTGCACTCCATGTGTCTCCTGTGTTATATATTTGCTAACATAGTTCTTCAATAAAGAGCACTTCAGCTAAATTTAGCCGAGAGAACTGTCTGGCATCTCAGCCTCCCCATGCATCAAGTGGACACATTTCTTCCACATTATGCCATATTCCTAAAAATATTTTTGCATTCTCCTCTCAGCTTTCAGACACACCAGTAACTCTTTCTGCCTAACCACCAGTGTGGCCTCCCCGAGGTTCCCCACCCTCGACAACAAGGATCGCGGCCACTCTGGCATCTGTGGTGCTCCCGGGTCAGGTGCGCCATGGCCCTCAGAAGGACCTATAGGAGCATGCCGCTAGCCTGCTGCTCGGGCGGGGGCCCCTCAGGGGCGTGCTGAACAGCTGTCCACGGGATGTGGAGCCAGGGTTGGAGCGCTGAACGTGGCAAAGTTGTGCCTCCAGGTAGCTGACTTGAGCATGCCAACTGACCCGAGATCTGGGGCACCTACACTCCGTGTTTGCTTTCATTACAGTTGCCAATTTAATCCAGCTTCTGAACAAGCTCCAAGGGCTATGTCTGCCTCATTTCACATCAGATGGCAGGAGGGAGCTTCCCAGCCTCCCGGAGTGGTTTTCAGGGACGCGTGAGTCCAGCCGAGGGGGACTGCCCCTCAGCAGTGGGTGACGCTGGAATCCTGGACAGCGAGCCCGGCAAGACAGGGCTCAGAGATTCAGACAGAGGGGCCACGTCCGCAGGAGGGTTGGGTCAGAATGCCATGACCGGAGCACACAACACCACGCCGCCCGCGGGGGCAGAGCCTGACTCGCGTGAGAAGCTGCTCAAGTCCAGGCAGAAATCTGACCATAAGCAGAAATGTGATTCAGAAGATTCATGAGACGGACCCAGTTGTTGGTTTTATGCCAGTGTTAACTGAACCTGTAGCGATGGTGTGTGACCCTTGCCCAGCAAAGGGATGAGTCTTTCCAAGGCCAGAGGAGAAACAGGATGAGAAGCTGAGAAGGGATAGAAGGGAAACACTGCCATCGGAGGAGACCCAGGGAGTGTCCCAGGGCTGGGAGGGCTCAGCCGTGAGCCCAGGGCCTGATGAGCAGAGACCTCTGTTTCTTGTACGACGCTGGTGGGGCCGGGGTGTGCCCACAGAGCCGGACTGAGGTCCTGGTGGAAGCGTGGACAGCACCAGATGGCTCTGGGCCCCGAACGGTGCCCGTGGGAAGGGTCTGACTCCCCGGTGCTCCCTTTTCACTGGGCTTGTCCCTGAGCAGCCTTGCTCGGGGGAGACAGGCATTTGGGGCTCAGGCGTCTGGCAGTCTGTGGGCCCGGGGCGCTGGCTGCCCCGGCTGGGCCCTTAGGTGGGGACAGGTGGGAAGGCACTGGTCCTCGGGCTGCTTGGGGAACCCCCAGGCTACTCACCCGACAGTCCGACTAGCTTCTCCACTTGACGTACACATTCCAGGACTAACCGAAATAATGGAAGAAAGGATGCTAGGTGCTAGGGAGCTCGTCTGTGAGCCAGCAAAAGGAAGATGAGGTTTGGACACAGTTCACCTACTGATGGTCAGTCACTTGGATACTTCGTGGGGTTTCTGGCTGGACACTTGGGGAGCCAGGGGCCCAGGCGACAAAGGACAGAAACTCCTGGCCGTGGGGCGGTCTCTGTAATAGCTGTGTTCTTCCTTTTAAACGTCTTTGTTCCATTGTCTACTTTCTCAGAAGTAAGCATATATTACTGTTATATTCAAATAAAATCTAATTTTAGTCCAAAACCAAAATAAAACACTTAACATTTATGCCAAGTTTATCAAATCATTTCTCAGTTGCATTTGCCTTTTAACCCTGGACTTTGTCAAGATGAGGGTGCCTGACTGTCCCATCTTCTCCGTCCAGCCTGTGGTATGGCCTGTTTTGAAGTAATTTACATGCACAGATGGTGCAGGGAACCCACACATCACCAGCCCCATTCTCCAGGCAGCGTCTTACCGTGTCTGCTCTGCTGTCCCTGCGAGCTGTGTCCCAGTGAACTGTGTCCCGGCAAGCTGTGTCCCTGTGAGCTGTGTCTCTGTGACCCGTGTCCCTGTGAGCTGTGTTAATTAAGTTCAAGTCCCGGTGAGCTGTGTCCCGGTGAGCTGTGTCCCTGTGACCTGTGTCCCGGTGACCTGTGTCCCGGTGAGCTATGTCCCCGCGAGCTGTGTCCCTGTGACCTGTGTCCCTGTGAGCTGTGTCCCTGTGAGCTGTGTCCCAGTGACCTGTGTCCCGGTGACCTGTGTCCCTGTGACCCGTGTCCCTGTGACCCGTGTCCCTGTGACCCGTGTCCCGGTGACCTGTGTCCCTGTGACCTGTGTCCCGGTGAGCTGTGTCCCCATGAGCTGTGTCCCGGTGAGCTGTGTCCCGGTGAGCTGTGTCCCTGTGACCTGTGTCCCCACGAGCTGTGTCCCTGTGACCTGTGTCCCTGTGACCTGTGTCCCCACAAGTTGTGTCCCTGTGACCTGTGTCCCTGTGACCTGTGTCCTGGTGAGCTGTGTCCCTGTGACCCATGTCCCTGTGACCTGTGTCCCTGTGACCTGTGTCCTGGTGAGCTGTGTCCCTGTGACCTGTGTCCCCACAAGTTGTGTCCCTGTGACCTGTGTCCCTGTGACCTGTGTCCCCACGAGCTGTGTCCCTGTGAGCTGTGGGTGCAGGCCCATTGCCAGGATAGCAGGTTGCATGCTTATGCCCTTTTACCTCTTAAAATGTGAGGGCATATTTTTTAAATGTGAGGATACCCTCTGATATAACCTCAGCACTGTTCTCCAATTTAGGAAATTTAATGTTATCGAATCTGCCATCTACGCCCCATTTCTGTCAGAGTCCCAGTACAAAGTCACGTGTTGCACTGGGCTATCATGATTCTTCGGTGTTTTTCAATCTGGAACATTCTTCAGGCTTCTTCTTTCATGACATTGTGTTTCTGGAGAATATAGGCCTGGGATTTTGTAAACGGTGGTCTTTTGGGGTTTGTCTGATGTTTCTCATAATGACATTCAGGTCTCAGTGGGATAAAATGCCCCAAAATATCTATGGCTATTTACCTCAGAAATGTCATGTTTTGATTTAAAAGAAAATTATTTTTTCCTCTGAGCCCTCCCCACCAACATAGGACTGTTCCATGTAGTTACTTAAAATAAGGGGCAGCATTGCATGCTGAGTGGTGTGGCAGCCCCTTCAGACACGACCCCTCCCCACAGAGCCTCTCCTCTAAAACGCCGCCACGCATCCCTGCATGAAGAGGCTGCACACTCACACTGCCGTTATCGCCGCACGCCCCCGCTACCTGCCGGCAGTTTCTCTGGGCCATCAGTCTTTCAGCGCAGGAGACATTGGACAACCTTGGCTGTCCTCCACTCCTCCGTGAGGCATTTTCAGATGTCTGCTCCTTCCTCAGGAGAGCCGACGACCTCACAGAGGAGAGGAGGGCATGAAGTGCCGTGACAGCTGGTCACACACAGCTCCTGGTCATCAGCACTGAGCTCTCGTGTGCCCTTGTGTGCCCTGGGACCTGTGGACCCCAACTCCCGCCAGGCGTAAGGACCTGTCCCTGGCGCCCCGGTGTCCCTGAGTCTGCAGGCAGGTCAGTGCCCACCTCTCCTTGACTCCGGGGACTGGAGAAGGTCCCAGGTCACAGCTCTGGGCTCTCCCACTTCCTCTGTTCAGCCTCCGACTGTGCCTCTGACCAGCCGGAATCTCCCACAGGAATGCTCTGGCTTGGGGCCCCTGCCCTGCCCCCTCCCCTTCCACGCAATGCCAGTTGGGGCTGGATGGGGAAGAGGAGACCACTCTCTCCAGCATGTTCTGACCTTTTCTGTGAACACACAACATGCACAAGAGAAGTTTGAGAACTTTCTTCAACTGAACAAGGACTTGGGTCATTGTATTAATAACTTTTAAAATCTCTTTCATCATAAAAATGGTTTTTGTTATAAAATCAAACCACGTAACATAAATCACTTACTAAGAGCAGTTACTAAGCTTTACGTATCTCGTTTAATCCCTGGACGAGTCAGGACACACGGCGCTGTGGTTATCGTCATTTTCTGGTTGGGGGAAGCAGAGCAGAAGGGAACGAGCCCTCACGGTGTCGTGTGTTCATGGGATGTTCATGTGCGGGTCTCGGTGGGGAGTGTGCCCGCCGCCCCGTGCGCTGTGGGTGCCGGTCTCGGCTCCACAGAAGTGCGGTCTGTGCCCTCGTGCGGAGCATCTCTCCATGAGCTTACTTGCCCTCCGTGCCTGTTTTTGGGTGAGCTGTCTGTTAAGGTGTTTGGCCCATTTTGTTGAAACGGGGTTGTTTATTTTCTCCCTGTTGAGTTTTGGGGGTTCTTTGTGTGTTTGGAGTGACAGTGGGGTGCATCTGCAGCCTGTACTTCCCCTCCCACGCTCAGACGTGGTCTTTCTCAGAGCAGGGTTTTGTGGTTTCCATGAAGCCCAGCGTACCAACCATTTCTCCCGCAGACCCTGCCTGTGGTGCTGTGGCCACGAAGCCTTCGCCACACTCGGGGCGTCTCCATTCTCTCCTCAGACGCCTTCCAGGGGTTTCAGATTTGCACTTTACATATGGGTCTGTGATCCATTCTGCATTAACTTTTACGCGGGTGTGAGATCTGAGTGTCTGGTCATGTTTTGCGTGTGGACGTCCAGCCATTCAGTAGCATGTGACAAAGAGGCTGTCCTTCCTCCACGGAACTCTGCCCCTTTGATGTCGGTGTCCACCTGTGTAGGTCTCTGTCCCTTGCTGGAGACCCGCTCCGGCCGATCCAGGGGTCCCTGAAGGATGGACCGTGTCGGCGAGAGACAGTGAGAGAGCCCCGAGATTCTTTCTGATCACCAGGCACGCATCTCTGCCCTGTCAGTTTTGGTGTCTTTATTTATAGGTCAAACATTAACATGGCATCAGAAAATGGAATTTTTACAATGGATAGCTCTCTGTGATAAGATGTTTTGGAAAATGTACAGAAACAGGTTTTACAGAAGTGTTCGTACAGAACTACCCCAATTAGAGTGAGGTTGAGTAACTAAGAAAATAACAGGGTGTTCTTAGTGAAAAACAGGATAACGTACACATTTTAATAACGTTAAGATTAAGTCATAGGTTAAGTTGTAGATGCTCGTATCCATCCTTATCACAGCCGCCAGGGTAAGGGAAGGCGTTTGTGGAACGTAGGCCTTAGGGAAGGGGCTGCTATACATCACCAGTTAGCAGAGTGTATGTGGTAACTTCTGTTCTGTTCTTATCTGTTCCTTCTGTCTAAGTCAGGCTCTTTGTCTCCGGGCAAGACTTGATTGTCCAGTTGTATTCTTTATGGCACTGGAGAGCCAACCATACCTTTAAAGAGTTTAGCTCATTTCCAATACATAGAACACTCTTCTTCGAGGGCATTTACCTTTGTGTCTAGTTTTATGATTTCTTGAACAGCTAGGGCATGAGAGACCTTTTTGGTTAGCTGATTTACATGTTGAGTTGTGTGAACCTCTCGGACTAACGCAACAGTAGAAACAGAATTGTACACGTAAAGGTCAATCTTTTATTAGTAAGGGTCATTAGCCTGTTCATAGCTCAAGGGAAATATGGAGGGAAACGGGACCTGCCGGAGACACGATGTCGGTTCCCATAATCGAAAGAAGTAGTTCCCACAATAAGTTCCTTCAAAAGGTGCAGTCATCATACCAGGGCCGGAATAAGGGGACAGGTCACTCCTGATACCGATCAACAAGGTACCTTGGGGGTCGGTGCTCAAGCAGAAATAACTGAGTGGGGGTGGATATCGGTCGTCATCTGATGGCAAGAGGCCGTGAAAACTTGCTTTAACCTCACCAGGAGCTTTCTCGACTCGTGGGCTCAGAATGGCTCCCAACTGTCCCAGCTCCGCTTTGCTCCACAGACACATTTGCCCGACCTCCCGCCAGCGCCAGGCCCACTGGATTACCTCAGCCGAACCAGTCCTAAGTCTCATGACTCTGCCTGGCAGTGACTCCCTGTGACCGTCTGTCTGTCCAGTCCTGGGCAGCACTTCATCCTGTGTCCTCCCCTCCCTTTTAGATCCATGAAGAGTAATAGATTTTTCAAGTTGCTCAGACTTTTACTCATTATCAGGATGGAGCAGCTACATCCAAGCCCTTCAAGCAGAACTAATTCCTCTTGAAGAAAAAATCGAAACAGAAGAGTAACTGTGGCTTCTCATGGATGGATGACACGGTGGGGCTTGGGCTTGAGTCTCAGCTCTGCAGCTTGAGGGCCCTGTGTCCTTAAACTTGCTTCTCCCTTCCTGGGGCTCAGGCTCCTCATCTGTGTAATGGGAACATGGCAATAATACTCAGTCTGCTTCTTCCCCAAGGATGCTGGGAGAAGTGAGTGAACTTTGTGTTACGTTTTGTATTATAGAAGCTGCAGCACTGTGTGCATGTTGCTCAGTCTCCCAAGCAGAATGGCTTGTAGTAGAATAGGTGGATCTTAAACGATACTTTGCCGATAACCAGCGAGAAGAAAACTTCAACTTGCTACTTTTTACAACAACATGTGATCCTGAGCTTCATCCTGCATCTTGAGATAGGGTGTAAGTCTTGGAAAGGGACTTTGATGTCCTGTCCTGGAACCTTGGGCCACATTCTCCTAGAAAATAGGAAGTGGTTTCTAAAGATCTCTAACACATTTGTTTTGAAACAAAGAAAGCTTCAGGCTTCCTCTTTTTAAGGCGAGAATAGGCACCTCCTTGTGTCTGAAACAGAGGGCTGCTGGCGCATGGGTTCCCGAAATCCTGCCACACCTGAGCCCAGAAGCCACCCCAAGGCGAAGGCCCCCTGACAGGCCGGCACATCAGGGTGTCCTGCAGCGTGAAGCAAGCACGGCCCTACACACCTGCCTACGGCCACCTGGGGAGATGGAATGTGCGAGTCCCGGAGTCAGGAGAAGCAGAGTGAGCGGTGCTGCCTCTCGGGGGCCCAGACATCCCTGCTCCGCCTGCCCAGGGTCCCCCCCAGGCTTGAGCCTTCCCTCCAGCCTGGACCTGCACCGCTCCTTCCCCACCCAGTGCTCTGCTGGCTCCCACCGCCTACCTCTTCTTGCCCGTGCTCAAGCCTCAGCAGTTCAGTCTGAATTCGGACTTAGAAAGGCAGGTTAGCACTTACTCGCTCATTTTTCAGGCGTGTGTTGGTCTTGTTTACCAGCAGGACTCTGTGCACCCTGAGGACAGGGGCCGTGTGGGCCCCATCCTGAGACAGACGCTATCTGAGCGTCAGTGCTGTTTCTTCTGCCGCTGGTGCAAAGGGGTACTTGCTGATGGGCAGGCTACTCTTCGTTAAGGGGGCTCTGGGAGAAACCACCAGACAGTGATGCATGTGAGGAAGACCCTGGTAGGTTCAGCTGGGTGCCTGTCTCCCGAGTGTGCTGAAGAGAGAGGTGGGAGGTGGGCACGGCTCTTACCAGAAAGCTTCTGAGACGGTGCTAGGCTGAGTCACGAGTCTCCTCTGGTCTAGCCAAGGGGCTTTCAACACCTTTGATTAAAGTGCACAGTTGGAAATCCACTTCACACTGCAACCCGGCACAAACGTTCACAAAACGACACTTTCTCTGCTACTCTTCTTCAGATGTTGGTCTCTGCTCACTAAATGGATTACATAACCTACAAATGGGTTATAAATAGGGTGACTATCACATGTCAGCCAAACGCGGCCCCTCAAGAGAGAGAAAGGAGGAGCTATTAATAAAGACTCCAGGACAGCAGATGCAAGCCAGGCCTCGCCCGGGCAAATCCGAGTGTGTGGTCACCCACGTTATGACTCGCCGTTTAGAAAACACTGGCTGGGCCTCGGCGTTCTGAGAAGGGCCCAGTCTGCCCTGCGGCACCAGCGCACGGACATCCGTGGAGAGCGAGAAGAAGACGTAGACCTCACCTTGTCCAGTGCAGGTGCTGTGCTGCTCGGGAAGCAGCCCCGGTGACAGGCCGGTGGGGGAGGGCCAGCCCGGCCCCTGCAGGGACGTCTCCGCCTCCCGGGCAGGACCGCGGCTAAAAGCTGAGCACAGAGCCTGCCTGCCCAACTCCGAAGTGACCCAGAGTGGAGGGTCCCGTCCCCCCCACGGCCCTCCACTGTACCCCCCAGAGCCTCGGGCTTCTCAGAAGTATTGGAAAAGGGAAGAGTTCCTGGACTGTTTTGTCTTCCTTCCCAATTCTGGGAGGAGGAGGAGGAGGATGAAGAAGAAGAAAACCTTTTCAGGAACCTTTTAAAACATCAGCCTCAAATGTGTGATCGAAACACATGGCTCTACAGCAGGGGACCCAGGGCCGCCTGGTGCTCATGCGGGAGGGGTGGAACATGGCCGCGTGTCGCCTGGCCTCAGGGTGTCCCCGTGCTGTGGCTGTCAGTGCCCGTCCGTATTTGCAGCCCTTCCTGTGTAAGAAAGCACTGCGGCGTCATTGCTGGGCTCCCCCGCTGGCCAGGCTCTTCCCACCAGGCACCTTGTCTCCACACCCTGGAGGCCATGCCACCCGGGAGCCGTCTCAGGGGAACAAGACAATGTTCAAAAGACCAAATGGAACATGAGCGCGAGTGTGTAGCTGTGGTAGCAAGTGCAGCCACAGGCTCCTGAAGCATCGACCTCAAGGTCTCTTCGCTCGGGATCTCTTCAGACGGAGACGGCCTTGTGGCCGCATGCGCAGGGTGCGCCCTCCCCTTCACCAGCGCCCTGGCTCACCCGCCTCGCCGCACTCAGTGCCCGGACCCCGGCCCTCGCTCGGCCTCGGGGCAGGCTGCTTTGTTCCAGGAAGGCACTTGTGGCCAAGATCAGGACACCCATTACGTCTGTTCACCAGGGGGAAACACAAAGTCAGTTCACCCGCTGGCTTGACCCATGGTGGCCACATCCACGGGCTGACGTCAGGGCCAGAGGGCACCTCCTCCTCCGCAGGTGGAAATGGAGCCACATTACTCTCCCATCGGTGCCCCATCAGCAGAGGTCTTCAGAGAGCAGAGCGGCAGCCAAACGGCCCTGAGCCCTAGCATAGTCCTAGGAAAACCTGGAAGAAGTGCAGGAATCAGGATCTGAGAGGCGTGTGAGGCTCCAGAGGGACCTGGTTCTGGGAGCAGCATGTGCCCGCTGGGCAAGGAGAGGGTGGCCCGTCAGAGGCCCGGGCAGCTCTGGGCTCGTGTGGGCACTGAAGCCGCTCTCGATTGGGTCACTTCACGCTTATCTGCTTGCTGTGTTTAATGAGCTCTGCACTCACCCGACACAGCCCCAGACGCTCCCGTGAGAACCCTCAGGGAAGGCCCAGCGGCCAGGCCTTTCCACGGTCAAGCTCCCTGCTCCGGTGCTAAGTCAGCGAGTCCTTAAGAAAAGGGGCCGGGTGCTGTCCTTCCCATTTCCCAGGGAGGGACCGAGACTCGGGGACCAGCACCGGGTGCCCAAACCCACCCCTCCCGTCCACTCATTCACTGCCCTTAACCTGTGGGTCCTCTCTGCCCGACGGAGGCAGTCACCCCAGCCTCCTTCCGCACACTCTGCAGATGGGATGACAAGGTAACAGAGATTTGAAAACCGTGAAGGCTCTGCCTCTCGGGTTCCCAGGGGCCCACTGGAGGCTGGGTCAGGAAGGGGACAAGATTTGTGCCTGTTCTCATGGACCTCCAGCCACCACGGCGTAACCTCGCGAGGGCAGGGCAGGACCCGGGAGGGTGGCTTCCCAGAGGAGGGCCCTCATAGTAACTGCTGAGGGGCGGGTAGGAGAGTAAAGACAGAAAAGCAAAGACACAGTGTGTGGAGAGCACCTGCTTCCCACTCCTTGTAGGGGATGCGAGCGTGAGGAGGGGCCGGCAGGTGCCTGTTACTCACAAGCAGAGAGCCTCTGTGCTGGGTTTGCAGCGGGGATGGGAAAGGTCACATTTGCATTTCAACCCTGTCTGCGGTGTAGACCAGAGGTTCCGGAACTGGAGCTGCATCAGGTTCACCTGGAGGACCGCACCTTCAGGCTTGTGGTTCTGGGGCAGGTGGGTCAGAGAGTTTGCATTTCGATGAGTCCCCGGGGCTGCTGTCTCTGCTAGTCTGGGGGCCGCACTGGGGGAACCGCTGGCAGCTCGGTCCTCAAACCCAGACGCACGTGGAAGTCACTGGGCGGCCGAGGACCCACCAAGACCAGAAAGTGAGTCTCTGCAGACGGCACCTGGGCACCAGGAAGTTCTCACCTGCATCCAAGCTTGAAAACGGCCGGTGCGGAAGCCTGCTCTGGGAACACAGAGGGCGAGGGCGAGGGCGAGGGCGTGTGCGCGTGGATGGGAAGGAAGCAAGCTCAGAGTAAGACTGGCCTCTGCTGCGTGGTAGGGTTTGCCGACTGCTTGGACGTGTGTGTGACAGACCACACACAGAGATGGGAATGGGGTGGGCATGTAGGAGGGCCAGATTTAAGCCCAGGTGCTGCAGAAGAAGGAGCGTGTTTGTGCATTAGTTTTCAAGCATGCTCAGTGTGTGATGCCTAGAAATGCATAGGTAGAAAGTTCTAGAAGGCCAGAGAACAGAATGCCTGGAAGTTCAAGAGAAGTCAGGACTGGATGTTCCAGTTTCTGAGTCAGCACTGTGTGCGGCGGCTGAGACCCTGCAGAGAGGGCGTGCGGAGAGTGGAAGCCACGTGGGGACCTGTCAACACTTTGGAGGAGGAGGAGAGGGACGAGGAGGAATGGTACTAGTTGCCCAGCCAGGGCTGGAGGACAGAGGACCGGCCATGCCGCGGGGGGCAGACGAGCCACGCAGGGCAGGGCGTGAGGCTGAGACACGGGGAGTGCAGTCCGCTCAGGGAGGCGTGGCCGAGAAGGAGAGCACAGCCATGTGAGACATATGTGAACTGGTCTATACTTTTTGTTTATTTGTATTGTTTGTTTTAGTATATTGTCTGGTTTTGATACCAGACTTAGGACAGTTTCACAAGTACAATGTTATGCTTTGCCTTTGTTATTATGCTCTGACAGGATTTTCTATCCCAAGGATAATCCGGCTCAGATAAGATGGAAAGAACTCACCTGTAGAAGCTACTGGATCCAGTGTCACTTTTACAGATTATATGTCATCAACTTTTTAAAAATTTCTGCATTGGTTATTGATATTTTTAGGTTTTCCTCAAATCTGTCATGATTATTTTTACACTCCCAGAATATTACCCATTTTCTTCAAATTTTGACTTTGTTAGCACAGAGTTGAGTATTTTAATTAAAACATGAGTGTGAGTATAAAATACAATTTAGATATTTATTTCTCTTTATTTTTCTCCTTTTGATACTTGGCAAACACATCTATTATATTGGCCTATACAGAAAAAAACCTTCTCCGTGGTATTATAAGTCTGACCATTTCCTAATTTATGTGCGTCAACAAGTATTTATAGAGTCCTTGCTGTCTAGGATTTTCATACTTAATGTCAGATAAACACTCGAAAACTCATGTCGTCGTGGGCTTGTCTCCTGGGGAGCCGTGGCCTACTGATTCTGACTCGGGTTTCTATCATTACTTCCTTGTTTTACTTGGCTTGTTCTGTTATTTTTCTGGCTTCTTTCGTTGATGCTTTATCTTCTTATTTATTAACAACAACATTTAAGGCTGTAATTCTGCCTCTGATTATAATTTTGACACATTTGTTATGAATTGCTCTCATTTAAAAATTTTTCAAATTAATTATAATTTTATTCTTTAAGAGTGTATTTAAGGGGCGCCTGGGTGGCTCAGTCCGTTAAGCATCCGACCTCAGCTCAGGTCACGATCTTACCATTCGTGAATTTGAGCCCCACATCAGGCTCTCTGCTATCAGTGCAGAGCTTGCTTCTGATCTCTGTCTGCCTCTGTTTCTGCCCCCTCCTGCTCTCTCTCTCTCTCTCTCACTGTCAAAAATAAACAAACAAAAATTTAAAAAAAAAGTGTATGTAAGAAAAAGTTGGGATATTCATTACTTGCATTGCTCTTTTCAGTTTTACATTCATACATATGTCCCATGAGCTTTAAAAACAGGATTTTATGTATCTGGTTCTTTGTGTCTGTTCTATTTACCTCTGTTCTCTACTCTGCCAGTGCAATCATTCATTCACCCCACAGGTATTTAATGGTTCCTTGCAATGTGCTGGGCAATATAGCAGTGCTTTTTGTTGCTGTTTTTTATACACAGTGAATTCCAATTTATCAAAACACTTGGGAGCTCATATGACTCTTCATTTGTCTTATCTGGACCCAGAGTAAAAGGGCAAAGCCTTTCCATCTGTTCTCTTATAAGCAGTCTTTCTAATATTTAAGATTTCCTTCCTATTGGCTGAACTCCCTTTGTGGGCAAGGGGGAGTCCAGGGCCCTGAGTCAGAGGTGGGTGTGAGAATGGGTCTGGACACCACTCTAAGAGCAGCTGGAAGTCAAGCAGAATAAAACCCAGTATTCATGACAAAGATAGACCACGGGTCACGGAGACCCTCGGAAACGAGCATTTATTCAGAAGGCCCCAAATGGGATGTGCACCTTCTAAGGGGGCTGAGGCCACGGGTCTAACTAGGGACCCCCAGGAGCTGGATTGGGAAGTAGGACCTGGGAAGACCCTGGAGCCTAGGGTCAAAAGCACCTGTGTAGACGCCCTGTGTGGTTCTTGAAACCACTTAGCTGGTTTTAGCCACTTCTAGTGAAAATGAATTTAAACTTGCATCCATGATGGAAAACCACACAGTTCAGGGTTCATGTTCTAAACATTAACTTTTATTCTTCAGTTCTGTCCACATAGGTGGTGATACAGCAGATTGGATGAACCCAGAAAAGACCCCAAAATTTGTTCATCCTACCTCCTCCAGCTGACTCCCCAGATTGTTTTCTTGTGATTTGCCTCATTCTTTTAAAAGTCAGCCGTGCGAAAGTTTCCTATCTGCTCACTCTACGCTGCACGTAATCACGGGGCCTGTTAGCCTAGGTCCTGGTGGTTTGCGGTTGTTGCTCCGTGGCTGTTCTGTGCTCTGCTCTGGTGAGGTTTCCCCGGTGCTGCCTTCCATCGAGGTCTCTAGCTCTCCCTAGGGTCTGCTCTGCTTTGCAATGGACTTAGCAGAGGCAATTTGCAAATAACCAAATTAAGCCTTCTTAAATGATTGAAAACATAAGATGGGTAAAATCTAAACCAGCTTTAAGCAAAGTAATAGAAATTGAAGTGTGTATATTCTTTTATCTTTTATTTCCTTTTTTTCTTTTTTAGTGAACACATAAAAACTTTTTTAATTCGTACCTGTCTCCATTTCCAGCTCATGCATTGTCTCCTGGGACAGTCAGTCTGGCAGTGAAAATATGTCTGTGAGTTCCTTGTGGGTGGGGCCCTTCTCACTCATCCTGTCCCCAAAGCACCTTGCTCAGTATCTGGTTCCAATTAAGTGCTAAGTAAAAAGAAAAATAAATAAGTAATAAAAAAGTGCTCAGTAAATGTGCTGAGCAGAATGAATTAAATCAACCAGTAATACCAAAAGTGTCCAGCAAGAAATAAAAATCTTATATAACAAATCAGGGGTAAAAATTTCCCACTACAAATCACCCAAAAGCGCTAAATAAGGTATAACAATGTTGCTTTAAAATGCACAGCTGAGATTTCAAGAAGGTAGAAAAAAATTTCAATACAAGAGCTGAGAATCAGGGGCCAGGCAATGGGGGCGACCGGTTCCCAGAGCAACTGCTGGGTCCTCGCGAAGAGCTGGGTGCGCGGCCTCCCGGTGCAGATGGTGGTGGGCGGCTGGAGCTGAGAGCTGCACCAAAACTCTGTCATCAGGCAGAGGTGACAGGGAACGTTTTCTTACCCGCATTTGCTCTCCGGGATGAAAATCTAAGACTGTCACCACAGGTGTGTCCCCCACAAGTTGGGTTTTCCCGTTTGTGTCGTCTCATGGTACAGAAACCCTAAGCAGAGACATTCAGGTGAAGTGTCCTGAACTAGAAGCCGCAGGGTACGTGGCAGAAGCAAGCACATGTGCTCCTGGGAGGAAGCATCTTTGTCTAGGCCTCACAAGTCCCCATAGATCAAGTCCGAGGACAAGCTCGTCTCCCAAAGGCACAGACTACACAAAGAAGGAGCCACTGTGTGTCAAAGTCCGCAGGTAGCAAAGTGCAATTACATCCTCAAAACTTCAGATAACGAAGTCAACAGGCATAGGATGCAAATAAGTCCATTTGAAATGTTTTTTATAAAGTGGGAATTAGAAATATAAACCCAAAACAAGATGCTTTAGCCAGACCTTATCTGGGAAAAAATCGACCTAAAAATAAAAGTCAAGAAGATACATTGCATAGGGGCTCAGACGCAGGCTCTGGCGTGAGGAGTGTGGGCACCGGGGCTGTGGCGCCGGATGTGGCGGGGAGAGGGGACCACTCAGGAGGGCTGGCGGTCTGTCTGACGGCAGGCCTGGTGGGAGGTGACGCCGCGGCTGACGGCCCGAGTGATGCTCCAGTTCTCCGATGCGGAGAGCGTGACTGCCCCGTGTACAGAGAGAAAGCCACGGCCAGGCAACGGTGCTGATGCCAGAAAATGCCAGAGACCAGGGACAGACGGCCCCCGCACGCACAGGAGCAGCAGGGCAGACGGCAGGTGCCTTCCGAGGGCCTGGAGAAGAGGCCCATCCACTCAGGACTGTACGGAAGCTGAACGTCCACCCAGAAATGAAAGGGAAAGAGACATTTCAGAAGAGCAAGCCAACAGGATCCACAATGAGCAGACCTTCATTAATAATGCCCAGGGAATGTGCTTTAAGGGGAGGTATTAAGCCAGAAAGAAGAACTGAGAATCAAGAAAGAATGTAAGCAAAAATAAACAAATAAGGAAGCCTAGCAAAGACTGACTATTTAAAGCAATGGTAAAATTGGGCAGAAGGTACTAAAAAACAAGGTGGAGCAAATACTGGACAGCAAATAATACAGTTGACGGGGTGATGAAAGTTATATGCAGTATGTGCGCCGAATAAAACTAATCAAAACGTCAGAACAATGGCACGAGGTATTCGTCACATGCACACGCCCTGTGAAAGCATCACGGGGTCAGCACCCCGGCATCAGGGAAGTGGCTGGTTGCCTGGGGCATCCCGGGGGTCCGACCACTGTCCCTCTGGTTTTGCTGATTGCTGGTAGGTGTGGTATAGATGCTATGTGTTAATATGCATCTAGCATATATTACATGTTATGTATATATTAGGTATTATCTGGTATGTATACATTATATATAAATATATTATATTGTTTTCTGTGCTTTGGGTAGATCTGAAATACAGCATTTTCCAGTTATTTAATGTGAACTCTGATCACAAAACAAAATCCCCAGTCCTGTTTATAATCCCTCGCTCAGAACAGAAAATAGAAAATGGACAAAGACTTAAAATTGGAGTTTTCAAAGAGACTTTCAGAAGGCCAGCATGCTATCTCCTCTCTGCCTGAGCTAAGAAGATTGACAACAGTGTCATCACAGGTGTGGACTCCTTACAATTTAAAATGGGGATCTTGGTTTGCCTCTTAAGGTTCAACAAGGAAAAACCCTCCTAAAATAGATGAGACATTATTGCCAGATCAAACCTCAAGCTAACGTTGATTGCCTGAACTATTTGGGAGGCTATACTAAGTAATTTCCTTTTCTCATTAAATCTTAACTAGACACTCATTTTTCCAAATATTATGGTTTACTTCTGAAATGCGTCATTAGCCAGGACTGAGCCTCCAGTAACAAGGGTAACACGGAGAGGGAAAGCTCTCGCTGAAGGGCATCACCCCGATGGTAAAAACAACACAGTGGACAGACGGTGGATGCAGGGCAGCCCACAGGGGTCCGCTGACCTGCAGAAGCAGCCGAGCCCCATGAAGCTGCAGGAGCAAGGGTCTCCTGGGGCCGCCCTCCTGCCCCAGCCTGCACCCGAGTTTGCTGGATGACCCGGGGTGAGGGCTCCGCTCAGTGTGTCCCTGCTGGGCGCAGCCCTCCGTCTAGAGTTTGGAACTAAGCTGGTGTGAACTGGGCTGTGGAGAAATCAGGGCCAATGCAGAATGTCTCCTGGTCCCCCTCTCAGGATCCAGGGCAGCGTAGACCCGGTTAGGTCAGGACGTATTTGCAAAACCAGTCAGTCCCTGTGGTTTCTGGGGTGCTCTCACAGGAGGCACCCCTCCAAACCCCTCTGGTCTCAGCAGCGGAACAGTGAGCAGACAGTGAAGCTGGGGACCCCTTCAGGCCAGCCCTCCCCTTGCTCCATACAAAGTCATCCGCAATGCGTTTTAAGGAAAAAGGAGGGCGTTTAAAGATGTGAATAAAATGTTTGGGTTCAGAATGGAGGTGGGCTTGGGTGCCTGGGTGGCTCAGTCAGTTAAGCATCTGACTTCGGCTCAGGTCATGATTTCACAGTTCGTGGGTTGAGTCCCATGGGCCTCTGCTGACAGCACAGAGCCTTGAACCTGCTTCAGATTCTGTGTCTCCCTCTCTCTCTGCCCCTCCTCCATTCAGGCTCTGTCTCTGTCTCTCAAAAATAAATAAATGTTAAAAAAAAAAAAAAAAGAATGGAGGTGGGCTGTGAAATGACACTGTCTCGTGCACCTGGTGATGGGCAGCCAAGAGCCCTGCGTGAAAGGGAGCATGTGGTCGGATCTGGGAACCTATGCTTTGTGCAGTGCTGGCCACCAAAACTCACACATGTTTTCCTTTCTTTGTAGATCACGTTTTATGTTCTGGTGAAAGCCATTTACACGCTGGGCTACAGCGTCTCCCTGATTTCCCTTACGACCGGAAGCATAATTCTTTGCCTCTGCAGGTAAGTATCAGAAATGAGCAGTTCTACAGGCTGAGACCAGAAATTGTCCCTTCAGAGGAGGACAGAAGGTCACTGCCTCCAAGCTCTCTCTTCAAACTCCCTTGGAGAATGCCTGTGTGAAATGAGATACTAGTATTTACATTTTTATTTAAATATTCTGCATTTCTTATGTAAAGAGATTATATTGACTTCGGACAAGAATTCAGTTCAACTGCTATTTACTAAACACTAGCCATTGTGCAAATCCTTTGAAAATACAGAAGCCATGTGATCTTGCCCTTGCTATTCAGAAAGCAGCTACATTTGGGGCATCGGTGCTTTATTAAGAGACACTACCCTGTGTTCAAGAGTATGAAAGCAGGAGTCAGACTGCCTGGGTTCAAATCCTGGGTCAGTCTCTTAGTAGCTGTGTGACCTTGGACAAATTACTTAACTTCTCTATAACCTGTAAAGTGTGGGTGCTAAGGAAGCTCTGTGGCATGCAGCAAGCACTCTACATTTTGCCAGTTTTTTCCCTGGTAGTGAGGTTAGAGTTCTCCCTGACCTGAACCATGGGTAGGTCTTTTCAGTAGCTAACGACACGCACTGTATACAGCTGGTTGGTCAGGGTTAGAAGTAGAGGCCTTGGTTTCAGAACAGAAGCTTCATCTTGAAAAGCTCGAGTATCACTAGCACTAAACAAAGTAGATGATATCCTCTTATTTTAACAGGGATTTGATCACCCCAGGTATTATTTCTCTTTACACAAATTAGCTCACACGCTGGCCAGTATTCCGATTAGATCAAAGATATAACAAATGGAATATTTTAGAAACAGACAGCCCCTTAGGAGATCCATACTTGGAATTAAACAAGTGAAAAGTGATGAAGAATGTAGCTGAGAATCCCATCAAATGTAATAAAGTTATTTATTTTTTCTCAGGCATCTCAAATATATCAGGAGGGTGGTCATTCTCAGAAAGAGTAAGTCAGTACCTTTAATCCGGAAGTGTGTGGGGGCAGGCCATCGTATTCTATTTCTGGAAAGAAGAAACAACTCTGGTACAACATTAATGTGTTCTGTCTTCTGTACTTTATGTATTTTTAAATCTTCAAATTGTTAAAGATTTAAAACAGAAAGGAAAAATGTAGGGAGGTAAGCTGGCACAGGGTAACATGAACTAGAAAAATTTCAGCTTATTTTTAAAGAGTTCCCACATTGAACAATCCATATCTTTGGCACTGGCAATTTCTCTCAGATTTGTGATGCATGACATATTTAATTAGCCAGCCTACTGGCATTTTGGAAGAGTTGCAAACGTGGATGTTGGTCTTACAGAGAATCTCAAATGGTGTCAAATGAAACAATCTTTTATACATGGACGTCATTAGTCACGCACTGGTGACACTTGGTTAGGAAAGGACATGTCTGCTTTGGATGTCATTCTGCTGCTGGTGCGGTGTGTGACGGTCGCTGGGAAAAGTGCCCACGCTGGTGTGCAGCCCGCAGGGTTGCCTGCAGCCCGGGCCACAGAGATGCTTGCACTTCTGCCTCCATCTGTCAGCCGGGCTTCCGTGCCCGCTGCCACAGTGTTGATTTCAAACTCCCGACTGTGAAAACAACTCTGCCATCCTAGTAAAGCCACCCAGGAAACAGAATTATTTACAGTCATGGAACATTTGCTGTTCATAATAGCCTCATACCGTAGCTAAGAAAGCATTAAGTAACCATGTTCTTCTTTTACAAACAGAAACGGAGCGACTTACCTCCTACGCCAAGTCCAAAGTGCAGCGTAGACTTGAATAACAAGCACACGACCTAGTTTTGCGTGGGATTCGCTGGGTGGTCATTGCAGCCGCCATCTTGGAGTGCACATGTGGTCCGGGCACTTGACAAGGAGGCTTCAGTTCCTACGAGCCCAGGAGTAGCTGCACCAGTTGCTGACACAGATCACACCCCACCCTGTATAGGTGTTTATTCACTCAGTCCTTACATTAGCTGCAGCAGGGAAGTGCTGTTCTGTCCCCGTTCTACCAGTTCGACCCGTGAGAGCAGGGCAGCCCAGAGGGGTTCCATTTACCCCGCCCCCCATGCCTTTGGCGTTTAATGCTGTATTTTAATCCGACATCTATTTTAAGGCCATAGTTGCCATCATCTAAAGTCAGTATCTACTTAGAGATGCCACGTCCTCACTTTTCCTGAGTTCTCCCTTCCTTCCTGTTCCTTCCTGTTTTCCGTGTCTCCCCCTGGGGCCCTTTCCCTTCTGCCCCAAGACCCCCTTCAGTATTTCCGTCAGCACAGGCCTGCCGGCAATGACTTCTCAGGGTTTTTGATTGCCTGAGATCATCTTAATTTTGCCTTCATTTGAGGATATTTTTGAGAGTGTTGAATTCCTCATCGGCAGCTATTTTCTTTCATCACACTAAACATGAACCTCGTTTTTCTTTTTAAATTCAGCTGCCAGTCTCTCGGCTGCTGCACTGAAGGGACGCGTCGTGTTCCCGGGCGCTTAGAGGGTTTTGTTTGGTCTCGGAGTTTTAGCAGCTACCTAACGTGGTTTTCTTTGTCTTTCTCCTCGGGGTTAATAACATTTCTTTAATCTGTTATTGTATTTTACTAGTTTCCAAAAATCCTTAGCTAGTATTCTTTAAATATTGCATCTTCCTTTTTTTGTCTCCTGTTTCTGCCAAAACTATATTGCCATGTGTTCAGGGTTTTCACCATTTTCCCATATATTTCCTACACTTTTTCTACACATTCCCTCATTTTGTCTCTACTTTAATCTGTACTTATTCTAATTCAGAGTATTGTTTGTTTTCTAATTCAGATTATTCTCATGTGCTGTGTCTGATCTAATGTTAGACTCAGCTATGTCTTCATTTTAGGGCTCTTTCTGAGCTTTCAATGTTTGTTTGGTTGTTATAATCACTTCCATTCTTTAATAAAATTCTGGCCCTCTTTGTCAGTTTTCTTGAATATATAAACCTGAGTAAGACAGTGCATGTCTTAAATGCCACTGTATGAATCTCTTTCTATTCTTCGGGGTGGTTGTTGCACTTGATCGTTTGCTCGTGTTCCTGGCATATCTTGTAACTCATTTTTGAAATTACAAATAATTAAATTGTAGAGGCTTTGGGTGACATCTTACTACAGAGAGGATTTAATTTTTCTAGCAAGATGGGCAGGCCACCCAGAGCCAGTCGGGGGTTGAGCTGATTTGAGACTGTGTTTTGGGCTTTGGGAAGTCTGTCATTTCTGGTTTGTCACAGCTCCTAGGTCATAGCTCTTCCGGGGTTTCTAATTAAAGCCCGGGAGCTCCTCTGCTCCTGCCGACCCTGAATTCCAGCAGTCGTTGCTCAGTACATGAGATTGCTAACATTTCTTACCAGCGTTTTGCTCCTCAGCCAGTGCTTTGGCCTCGTCCCTCAGCCTCTCAGCCAGCACAGCACACCTTGTGTGGGCAGCTGCCTCGCATGAGGAGACCCGAGGCACAGGGTGGACGTAGGGCACGTCTCCGTGTCCCCCTTCTTGCCAGGTGGCTTTCTGAAATCACGCTGAGCCCCGGGGGTGGGGGGGAGGCGGGGGGGAGGTCGTCAGATAAGCTGCTTCTTTCTAGCCTCTCATGCAAGTCTTCTGCGCTATGTTTTTTAATGTCCTTTAAAAATTTTTAACTTTATTTAAACCTAAAGATCTAGCACTCAGTGACTGTGGAAGTACACTTGCGTGAAGCTTGCTTCCCGAGGGCTCTGAATTAAAAGTCAAAGTCAAATCAAATGGCCAAATAAGCCTTCTCCAGAGCAGAATTTAAGTGGTACAAGAGAATTAAAAACAAAATGTTCCAAGCACTTTTTAGAGAAGCAAGGTATCACAGAAAGTTAAGGCAGATCATCAATGTGGGCCTTTGCAGGAAGTTTGCTGTGAAGATGTTGGGTCTTCACAGCTGTGAAGTGGGCATACACCATGGCAGGCTCAGGACTCAGCACTATTTGCTTTATACTGTTATCTTAAATCCTGTTCCACAACCCCAGCCTAAGGAGATCATCAGAAATAAAGGAACAGGTTTATGTAGGAAAATAGTTACCATAATTCAAAACTGAAAACATCCTAAATATACAGTAAGAAACAGTAACTTCCATACAAAAAGAAGAAAACCTTAAGATTGAAGCCACAGAGGCAGTTGTTGAAGTGTTGACATCCAAGTTTAATTATCTAACCCTCCCTCTACCCCATCCCCGTCCCCACCTCATGCCTTCTCTTCCCTTCCTCCCCCACCCTCACCCTTCATCCCTGCCTCTCCCCACCCCTTCCCCTACCTCCCCCTGTACCTCATCCCTGCCTCCACCACCACAGGAAGCTGCATTGTACCCGGAACTACATCCACCTGAACCTGTTCCTCTCCTTCATCCTAAGAGCCATCTCAGTGTTGGTGAAGGACGATATTCTGTACTCCAGCTCAGGCACGCTTCACTGCCCCGACCAGCCATCCTCCTGGGTAAGGCTGTCCCTGTGAGCAGGATCCTCTCACTGAGGGGAGGGTGGCCTGTGTGAACCGCCCCAGGGACCTCGCTCCTTACTGCCCCACCCCTTAGTCTCTGTCTCCAGCTCACGCTGTGATGAAGTCCCATAGCCAGTGCACAGGGGTCTCCGAGGCCCTGGTGAAGGCAAGGGGTCCGACCCGAGAAGCGCAGGGAACTGCCCAAGAGGCTGGGGCTCAGAGCAGGTCCAGGTGGGCAGGTGAGACAGAGGCAGGTGGGTGAGCAGTGTCCCGGGCACCTCCAAAGGTTGGGAGGTCATGGGCCATGAGCACCGAACCCCAGGCAGAGGCAGGACAGTGCAAGGCCACTGTCCGCAGTGGGCCGCAGCAGCTCCGGGCTAGAAACCCCAGGTACCGACGGGGACACACGATGCCATTATCTTCACCCCAAATCTCCCAGATTATGAGCAACAGACGCTTCCATTGGTTGCCGGGAGGAAATCATCCGTGCAGTGAATGACTTTGCTCACTTGTGAATGAGGACACAAGGCTGAGGGAAGCCCGGCAGCTGGACGCGCCCCACGGGGCTGTGGTCAGGGCCCCGAGCACAGGTGCACAGCACACGCGGGCATCAGGGACGCCCCGAGGCTCCAGGTCCGGGGACTGAAGTGTGAGAAGGGGGGGGCAGGGTCCCAGCTGCACCCCTCCAGCACGGTGCCACCACGCCGTGTGCCGACGGAGGAGAGAAGGGTGGGGCACAGGAGGGGGATGAGGAGGGAAGCAGGCGGGAGGGAAGCAGGCGGGAGGGAAGCAGGCCCGGGTGTTCCGTCTTCTTGTCCCCAGAGAACCGGAGGTTTTGAGTAAGTTGGTCAGAGACACGGTCAGCCCTCAGCATGAGGAACAGAGAAAACATCTTTTCGTACAGTTACATTTGTGTGGACATTTTTGTTCCCAGCTGGGTTTGACCAAACCAACCTTGCCCTCCCAGGTCGCACACGGGGCTCATCGTCCCCAGACAGTCCCGGGGTCCGCTTCTGAAGCCATTTGCAAGAGCCAGCCGTGCGCACTGGTGGGAGGCTCTGGAACCAGGGGACGGGCCTTGGCCCACCTGCCTGTGTGTGCGCGCGCGCGCGTGTGCGTGTGTGCGTGTGTGTGTGCACGCGCGGCAGCGGGTCCGGCGGTGCTCCTGACATGCTCTCCGCCCTGAGGGATGCAGTTTGAAACCACAGACCAGGAAGGGGAAGTCAGCGGAGAGCTGGGCAGTCCTCAGACCTCCTGTCCTTACACGATGCTGATGGTCAAAGAACAAGCAGGAGGAACTGCAGAGACGGTGTTTTCACTGTTTTACCAAGAAAGTGGAGTCAGGTTACACACGCTTTTCCTGCGTCTTTCTTCCTCAACCAGCAGGACACCATGGCAATTCTCCAAGTCACCTGGCATGTCAGTTTGAATGGTGGCACAATAGTCTAGCGTGTGACGTCACCGTATTTAACCGTCCCACCAGTTACAAGCACCGCGGGCGTCACCGCACACATGTCTTCACAGGTGTCTTCGTGCACCATTGCTCCTCTCTCAGGAGGAAGTCATGGGGGATGCAGGGCACACGTATTTAAAGACTAACAAACATTGCCGCTTGGGTTTCCGAAAGACCAATGATGTGCAGTGCTTTTCAGAGCTTTGCCGTCTGGTGGGTGCGGAACACACACTTCTGTGTTCCAGTGAGTGGCATTAAGTCACAAGTTCACTGCGGTTAGTTCCTGTCCCATAGTTGTGTTCTCACATGCATCTCTCCGCTTGCAGCGCCCGATCGTGACACTCAGTGGGTGGCTTCCGCGCACCAGCCCGGCCCCCGGCCCTGAGGGTGTCTGGCACTCAGCCTCAGGAAGCTGCAACTGCTCTCTAGGCAGCACCTCACAAAGATAAACTTTGCTTAGGAAAGAGGGACCTGGAAGGTCAGGGTGGGAGGTGGCGTGGGGGCACCTTCAGGGGGCAGCCTAGTGAGCACTCCTGTTATATCCACACACACACCTCACATATGTGCGTCCACCTGTATTTACACATACAAATATATCCACTTGTCTCAGCACATCCACATATATATGAGCATATCCACACCTGTATAGGTATATTCACGTATGTATCAAATATATCCACACATACATATAAGTACACGTAAGTAGGCATGCATCTCCATCGCACCTGTATACATATATATTTGGGGGGCAGGGAGGCAGCAAAGATACAGAAGAATAGAAATGAAGTCCTGTTCTTTTTCAGCACGCTTAAACACACTTACTGACTAAAAGCCTCAATTTCATATTTGCTCAAGAAGCTAAAATACCTGCATGTTTAGGTGAAGGTCTGAGAGATTAAAACATATTTCTTTTATATGCTGCATGATTGTTCCCAGGGAAAACTCTTTCAAAGCGCTTAGGGACATAAGTGCTTGCTGGATTCTCTTGTTTTGCCCTTTGCTTTTCTGTCTCCTGTCGAGTGGGTGGTGAGGACGAACAGGGCAGGTGGGTGAGCAGACAGTGGCAACGCAGACAGTGGAGGGGCAGGGGCGAGGGCGGGGTGCTCACTGCCAAGTGCCCGCAGCTCGCTGCCATCAGAGGTGTCTGCGGACATCTGCCCCCTGTCCGTGTTTACCTTCCAGCGAGTTCTGAGTCCCAGGGCTGTGGATGCCAAGGGCCTCACTCTAACCCTGCTGCGCTGGTGTCCTCGGCTCCTCCTCCTGGAGCGCCTCTGCCCGGGTGGACTGTTTTATCCGAGTGAGGCCGTGTTCTCTCACTCTGCCCATGACTTTCCAGGTCGGCTGCAAGCTGAGCCTGGTGCTCTTCCAGTACTGCATCATGGCGAACTTCTACTGGCTCCTGGTGGAAGGGCTGTACCTGCACACCCTCTTGGTGGCCATATTCTCCCCCGGCCGTCGCTTCGTGGCCTATCTCCTAATCGGCTGGGGTAAGGACTGTCCCCTATGTGTGCCCGACACCCTGTCTGCCACCGTGCAACCCTCCAGACCTCTGTTCCCAACCCTACATCTACAAACGCAGACCTCTCAGCTCAGAAAACCCTTTCCTGTCCCTGTACGACGCACGTCAGGTCCTATTAGGAGAAGCTTTCCTGGGATGACTAGGGGTTCCTATAGGCAACACCTCCATATTTCTGAGAATCGGGGACCTGGATTAAAACTGCTCTAAGCTCCCACTGCTGGGGCACACCCTGTGGTGGGACAGTCAGAAAGAAGGGGCTTGCAGAGGTAAGCCCTCTGTCAGGAGGTCTCGATGACGTACCGGGTAGCAGGAGCCTCCCTTAGTCAGGACTGGAAGGGCTGTGAAACCATGGGACACCCACGTTCTCACCTCTTACAGTCATGGTCATGGCCATGCTCCCACCCACAGTAACCTACTCACGATGCACCATGATGCATTTCAGGCCTGTAAAGCCTCAGCTTTCAAACACATGTTTATCTTCACTGCTTTGTAAGGTGTGAGCATAAACGTCTCTGTGCTTCTGAAGCGTTTCCACTCGATCTTCCCATCAGAAAGCCCTTGTCCTTGCCGACTCTGGTGAAGGAAGGTGCACACTTGCTAACTAGCGTGGAGTTAGAGGTAACCTGGTGTCTTTCTGCAGGCATCCCCACCATCTGCATAGGCGCATGGACTGCAGCCAGGCTCTCCTTAGAAGACACAGGGTGAGTGCTGTGTTCATGCCTCTGCCTTTAAAGTGAGACTGAGCAATGCTAACTTGCTGGCATCGTTACGTCTTTGGAAACTAGAAAGAAGCTTATTATCTGGGTGGAAGGAAGGTTTGCATTTGCAGCTGCAGCCATGCAAAGAGTAACACGGCCAGCATTTGAACACCCTGCACAGGGGAAGACCTTGACCTTCACGAGGGAGGAAGTGGTTTGGGGCGGGAGTATTTGGAGAAGATGCATATGGGGGATGAGAACTGAACCAGGTCCTACATGAAGCTGGGATTCGGATAAAGCCAGCAGGGATGGGAGCAGCAGCTGAGGTGAGAGAAGCAGGGCTTACAAAAGGGAACCAAGAAAAACGCAGGCACTGTTTGCCTGGAGCCAAGTATGGACAGGTGACGAGCTGAAGACCAGGTTGAAATGGCCAGTGAGAGTACAGCCCTCTGAGACCGTTGTTCTCTAGGATGCCACGTGAGCAGGGCCCAGAGCTCTTCTGTTTTGCGTACAGTGAGCTGGGCCATGGCCTGAAACTCAGGCACCGACCGTTCCCAGCTTGAGTGCTGTGCCTCCTAAAGGGCTCTCAGGGTCTACCAGTTATCTGCCACTGGTAACAGACCACCCTGAAAGTCAGTGGCTTACGTGATCCCGGTTGTGCACATGGCGCCCTTCTGGCCTGAGCCCGGCTCGCTCACACACCGTGGGCACCTGCCAGCCTGGCCGAGAGCTGGCGCGTCTGAGGCAGCTCCCGCCGGAAGGCTCCTTTCTGTCCTGCAGATTCCGAGGACTCCACACCCCAAAACCAGCTAAGATCCGGAGGGAGGGTTGGTCTCTGCCGTTGGTGGGAAGGGCTGCAGAGCCCCACTGTGGGGGTGAGGGTCACAGAGGGCGTAATGGAGACACTTGCAAGCACCCTATCCCAGCTCCCTACTGGGGACCGCTGAGAACCCAGAATGGAAACACACCGCTAGACAGACGTTCCTGGCTGCGCCTGCCGCAGTTACTCCAAAGACATTTTAAACCTTCATTCAAGATACAAATACAGGGGGGCCTGGGTGGCTTGAGTTGAGCGTCTGACTTCGGCTCAGGTCATGATCTCGCAGTTCGTGGGTTCGAGCCCCGCGTCGGGCTCTGTGCTGACAGCTCAGAGCCTGGAGCTGCTTCGGGTTCTGTGTCTCCCTGTCTCTCTCTGTCACTCTGCCCCCTGCTCATTGTCTCTCTCTGTCTCTCAAAAATAAATAAACTTAAAAAAGATACAAATCCAAAACATTTGAGAGGTGAGAGGAAATTAATTTTCAGAAGAAAAACTTTCCTTTTTTGATGTTGGCTAGAGCGAGTGTGAGCTGTACCATTTCCCAAGTTCAGGGACTTGCGGGGGGTTTGCCCCTCCCCTCCCACCCTCTGGAAAGTGACACAAAGCCACTCCAGCGGGATGGATTGCGTCCAGATCTGTGAAGGCAGAGCACCTCTGCTCTCACGGTGGCACACATGGCGGTTGGGAGGGACCCTGTAACAGGCCAGGCGCACAGCGCATGAGGTGGGAGGTGCCATGCCGGCCCCATGTCAGGGGTGAGGCCACGGGCAGCGCCTGTATCCTCGTGCTTGGTTTGTGGATGAATCAGAGGTAACATGATTTTTCTTCTCTCTTTTCAACAGTTGCTGGGATACCAATGACCACAGTGTTCCCTGGTGGCTTATACGAACACCGATTTTAATATCTATTATAGTAAGTAATTCCTGTATTGAAACATGAGTTATCCATTGGGTTGCACAGGTGGGCAGAAAGGGAGCCCCTTTCCCTGCATTAAATATTAATAGCCCTGTTCTATTTGGTCTTCTGGGAGAACTGCACACAAGCAGGCCAGCCCCTTCCCGCAGTCACAGTCGTNAGAGAGATGCACGATCTCCTGTGGGGGAGGGAGACCTTCAGGGAGTCAGAGTCACCAAGTCACAGTATTAGGGCTCAACTGCATTTCCCTTTTCCGTCTCACGTCTCAGATTCACTTATGAGACATTTGAGGCAGCTGAGAGACAAGGCCACTGCAACTTTGGGGGCGCCCCAGTCTGGGCAGGGCTCCTGAGCTCCTGTGACAGGTGCCTGCAGCTCCGTCCCAGGCGAGGAGGCCACCCAGGGGTGCTGGGGCATCCCAGGCGAGGACACCACCCAGGGTGCTGGGGCGTCCCGGCCACACCTCCCTCCCTTGCAGGGGAAATCACACACAACATGTTGTCTCTATTTGTGCAGGTCAATTTTGTCCTTTTTGTCAGTATTATACGAATTTTACTCCAGAAGTTGACATCCCCAGACATCGGCGGCAACGACCAGTCACAGTATAAGTGAGTATGTGTGTGGACCTGAGAGTAAGGAGGACGGGCATGGGTGGAGAGCAGAGACACTAGGGCCCTGGGTCTGCGCAGCCGGCAGCGGCCCAAGGTCGCCTCCTTCGGGTGCAGGGCTGTGCTTGTGGCTAATTCGGCAGTGTCTGCCCCAAGCTGTTGACATGGTGATTATTCCAGACAAGCCCCTTCTTTCATTTCCGCATTGATGACCTCTAGTGAGCTTGCTCACTGAGGCATTTTGCCCACTTTCTTGTTTTGTAATCTGTTCTCCTTGGCCTCACGTTATTTGTATTTTATGTTTAATTCTTCTGCCCCATCAGACCTCATGGTCCTTGCTGGCACCTAATGCCAGGCCTTGAGATTAATAATAATTCACGTTTATTGGCTCAGTGATTACGTGAAGATGGTCCTCATCTTCCCCATTCTCAGTGAGGAAGAGAACAGGGGTTAAGTAATTCACCCACAATCATGCAGCTAATTAATGAGGATCTGAAGACTATAAAAGAACTCAAAGATTCTATAAATTTCTATCAAGAATTTATAAAGAAAAAGTAAAACCCACATGTTTATTATAAAGTGGACACCAGCTTGGAGTAGTTTGTCAAGCCCATGGGAGCCTCAATTTCAGATAGACCGGGTTTAGATTCTCAGCCACCCAGAGCTGTGTGACCCTGAGCAGGCTATCTGACTCCTGGCCTGGGGGGGTGGGGGGGACGTCTCCTGTCTCCTTCCCCTCCATCCTTCAGACAACGGGAGTGGACCTAGAAGCCAGTCAGGCAGTGTGTCTCATGGTCAGAGGCCTGGTGCTGGGTTTACATACCAACTGGAAGCCTCAGGGATGTGACTTCACTGCTCTGTGCCTCAGTTTCCTCATGAAGATTAACTGAGTTAATATTTGAAAGACATTTAGTCCCTGGCAGTAGTGAGTACTGTGGGAAAGTTTGGTTAACGTATATGTCTGATTCCACCCGGGGGCACATGAAATCCAAGGAATCCCTTTCTCTGCCCAGTCTGTTGAATGAGGCTGCACAAAAGGCCAGATCTAGCGATGAGATTCTGCATCAGACCACGAAGGATAAAGCTGAAGGTCCTGGAGCCACCCATACCTGGCGCTCAGGGTGGGGTTAGGGTTCTCTGTTGCCCTTGAAACTGAGTGTTGATTTTTGCCCAGTCGTGTTTAGCCCCCATGCTGACCTTTTCTGTGGGTTCTTTGGGAGTGTTCATTAGGTGGGTCTTACAGATACTTGCTTGTATTTTAGGAACAAAAATAAGTAGAGAAATAGAATCTGTTCTTTTCCCAGGGTAACAAAACAGGCAGAGCATGTCTGTGACACTGCCCTCTGGTTGTATCTTGACGTCTTTTCTCTGTAACTGTCATTATAACAGTAACAAAGTCCCCGGAGCAGGGCAGCCTCACCGGAAACCCTCTAGAGACAAGCAGAGAGCAAACTGCAGGGGTGCATAGTACAGAGGGGCGTTCAGGCAGCTCTCCGTGTCATGGTGAACTAAAGCCACCTCCTGTCCTCAGGCTGATGCTGGACCGGGGCGTTAAGTGCAGCCACCTTGTAAGGTTAGACGTCTGGGTCTGTGAAGGGCAGAGTGCTGCAGTGCTTGCGGACGGGCCTTCCTCGGCGACACGGCCCCGGTCGCTCCCCAGGCTTCTGGGGTTTGTGCAGATTGCCCAAAACAGGAGACATCCTGAACTTACATCCCATACCAGGCTCTAGGTGCTAGGTTTGATGCAGGTGCCTCAAAAATTTGTAAAGAAATTCATGACTTTCTCTAAGCATTGGGTGAGGCCTCCTTACTCACCTCCCTCGGGATGAGGCTGCTGGGTCACTGGAGAGGCTGCTGGATGTTCAGTTAGGGCATCTCGACCTGCACGCACATCACCAGGTGGCCTGACCTGGGCCAAGATCCTCATTCCTGACCAGTTGACCTCAGTCCCAGTTGACCCCAATGCTCCTGACATAGGCCGTGCTGGAGCTGCAAGGGTCAAATCTGGCTGCGCACTGGGATCCGCCAGATCCACCAGTCCTGCCCGCAGAGACCTGATTTCATAGGGATGAGGCGGCGGCTTGGACTGCGGCATCTAATCCCTGGATGATTCTAACGTGCAGCAGTGAGAGGCACTGCTCGGAGCAGTGGTTCTCAGCATAGGGTTCCCAGCCGGCAGCCACCGCATCTCTGGGACCCTGGTGGAAACACAGATTCGGACGACACCCATCCTCAGGGCCAGCAGCCTGACGGTGGGGCCAGCCCTCCAGGAGGCTCTGGTGCAGCCCGAGAAGCCCCGGCTTAGAGAACAGGGACTGTATCTGCGCGGGGCGCGGGCAAGGGGACACAGCACAGCAGGTGCGGCTGTGGGAAAGGCAGAGGGGAGCCCAGCACACGGTGCAGGGAGCGGAAGATCTGCCTTCTGGTGTGACTGGGGAGGGCAGGGGCTCTGACGGACAGAGACTGCACCTGGTCCACAGGACCCGTGCGACCCAGAGCGTGGGTCACTGGCCCCGCAGCCACGCACAGTGCTCAGCTGCACCCCTGCTGATGGCGCTGGGTCCCGACGGACCCTCCACTCGGGGCAGTAAGGGCCTGGGGCCAGCACGGTGGTGGGCGACTCCAGGATGTCTTGTGAGAGCTTCGCTGCTTTATGAGGTGTCCCCTTCCTCACCACGTTGGCACACTCTGCCCAGGAAGGGGAGGGGAAGTAAATCTGTGAGAATCGAGGCCCAGCCGGGTGAGGCCCTGGCCGCGGGCCCACGTGCAAGGCTCATGACGGCACAGGCTGAGCCCGGCGCCCTTCTCTCCGGTGCAGGAGGCTGGCCAAGTCCACTCTGCTGCTCATCCCTCTGTTCGGGGTGCACTACATGGTGTTTGCTGTGTTTCCTATTGGCATCTCCACCAAATACCAGATACTGTTTGAATTGTGCATCGGATCGTTTCAGGTACACGTGGGAAGGGACCGTGCCCTCCCCCCAGCCGGGTGAGCGGCCTCTGACGCCCCTTTCTCACTTGCAGGGCCTGGTGGTGGCGGTCCTCTACTGTTTTCTCAACAGTGAAGTACGTGCTCTGTCACAGCAGGTGACATTCAGCTTGTGCGGGATTTCCTCCTGTGCCCCCCACCTGAACGAGAGCCCAGGTCTGCCGTCGGGGCAGCCCCGGTGCCCCGATGGCCACGGCCGCCTCCTCCTCTCCACACCAGCAGCGTTGGTCGCCCTGGCCTCCCCCAGGCCCTGCTCAGGAAGGCTCCCCGGCTGGGTGGTTGGGAGGGACCCTGCCACCCTGCATGGTCACCGTCTTGCTCCTTGACTGTGGACGTGAGGCTGACTGGGGGTGGGGGGCACACAGATGAGAAGCCTGTTCCCTGAGTCCACTGCCCACAGTGAACATCCATGTGCGAGCCCCCCAGAGCCCCACTCTGCTGCTGAATGTCGTTTCCCACGTCCTTCACCTGCCCAACCTCGCGTGGCCAGCGCCCCCCGACCCCTCCTGCCACGCACCTCTGCTAACACGCTCACCACGTCCCTCTCCCCACCATCAGTCCAAACGCCCTTCACCTCTGTCCGTGGCTCCCAAGCACCGAGTCCCCACCGGTGTCAGGAAACCCCTGGTTCCTGCTGTTTGGAGCTCGCTGGTGGGGCGTCACCTTCTGTACCCACAGGTCCCCCCGAGGAGAGGAGTCGGCCACAACCTGTCCGGGCCGGCCTGGCACGGGCTGCTTCTCTTGAGAGCGCCTGAGTTTATGTTTCCAGCTTACACCTCGTGTGACCCCCGCTTCCTCACTGCTTTGCCCTCACCGCAGGTGCAGAGCGAGCTGAAGAGGAAGTGGCGGGGCTGGTGTCCGAGCCGGCCCTGCGGCCGGGACTACAGGCTCCACAGCTTGTCTGTCTCGAGGAACGGCTCCGAGAGCGCCCTGAGGCTCCACCGGGGCTCCCGCGCCCCGTCCTCCCTGCAGACAGAGACCTCGGTCATCTAGCGTGCCACCACGCGCCCCGTCCTCCCTGCAGACAGGGACCTCGGTCATCAGTGTGCCACCACGCGCCCCGTCCTCCCTGCAGACAGGGACCTCGGTCATCAGTGTGCCACCACGCGCCCCGTCCTCCCTGCAGACAGGGACATCAGTGTGCCACATACTGCAGACGTACTCCCCGGAGCCCTTGGGCCTCCCCTGGTGGGAGCATCCCACAGAAAAGTCCTCGGTAACGTCATAGAGCTGGCCTCTGCTTATCCCCTCGGGACTGGGTTGTGTTGTAAGTGGGACTTCAGTCTGGTTAGTGTTAAACTCCAGCATGTAGGTAATTTTGCTCATAATGTTGTTTGGCTGAATTGGCCCATTTTTGAAAAGAATAGGGAGACGGAGATAGTCCTTGACCAGAACTCAGATCCAACCATTATGGAAGGAAAGCAAGGGGCTTTCCTGATCTCGATGCCAGTTCTGGGCGGGAGGCAGCGGCCCGACCTGGGGGCTGGGCCCTCCCTCTGCATGACCCCCACCAGGACCGCTACCACTGGCCGGTCCCCATTCGGGCAGCTGTCCTGCCTGCAGGACTCGTGCAGAGAAGCCTGTGTAGATGTCCAGGAGACTCTGGCCAACCCCGGGTGGAACCGCCCCTGCTGGGTGCCCCGACTTGCCCCAGGGCCTCCTCTCCCTGCCTGTCCACCAGGACAGCCGGCCGGGTCCAAGGAAAGTGCAGAGAAGGTGCCAGAGGATCACAGCAGGGAGTGGCGTGTCACCCCTCATGGGTGTCGGCGCTTATGAGGGGCCCTCAACCATTGAGCAGACTCTTCATGAGGCCACTTCAGGCCTCTTCCCCCAAGAGAGGTGAGAAGGCTGGATGGCCGGTGGCCGGGCTTGTAGGACCTGGTCATCAGGTGACAAAGACACGAGGCATTTTATCTGATGGGAGCAGAAACCCACTCTCCTTTTTTTTTTTAATTTTTTAATGTTTTATTTATTTTTGAGAGAGAGGCAGCGTGAGCAGGGGAGGGTCAGAGAGAGAGGGAGACACAGAATTCGAAGCAGCTCCAGGCTCTGAGCTGTCAGCACAGAGCCCGACGTGGGGCTCGAACCCACGAACCGTGAGATCATGACCTGAGCCGAAGTCGGACGCTTAACCAGCTGAGCCACCCAGGCGCCCCAACCCATTCTCCTTTTAATGAAAATCATCTTAAAGTCATTTCTGTTTAAATGGAGAATTATTCTAACAAAGTAAATGACGTGTCCGCCATAGCTTCCAGCCCCCTGATGTCTGCAGACGCGGGAGGGAGGTCTGGGTGGCTGCGGAGCCACAGAGGGAGCAGGAGGCCGGCGAGGGGGCGGAGGCCACACTGCCCGTCCCTCAACCTGTGCACCCAGCAGACAGCATCTGCCCAAACCCCGTCCCGCTGCTGCGCTCAGTTCTTCGACCCCTTTTATGATACTGTTGCCCCTAAAAATGAGGCCGCTGAGTCTTCTTCCTGAGGCACCATGGACGGAGGCCACAGGGCCAAAGGCCGTGATGGCTGGGGCCAGGGAGCAGGGTCTGGCAGGCAGGGCCGGGCCAGAGCGGAAGCTCACGTTGGTGTGTGTCAGGGCCTGGACAAACGGACAGCAGAGCGGCTGCGTTCAGAGCCCACCTGGAGGCAGGGCCCCCGCCTCAGGTGACTTACTGTAGCTAGATCCACATGAGCAGCTGGAGAGCGGGACCCAGGCCTATGTGGGGCCGCAGGTCGTGCTCAGGCATTAGACACGCCCTGGGCGTCCAGGGACCTTCTCCTCAGCAGCACGCGCCCAGGCCCAGTGAGGGGCGAACCGGGCTGTCTTGCCTGGGAAAGGGCAGGGGGTCGGGAAACTGAACATTTACTAATAGCAGGGGCTGGTGGTCCAAGAGTCAGCATGTGTCATCTTAAATGTCATAAATGTGAATGGGACACCCAGAAGTCACATGTGGAGGCACTACGATAAACCCCGATTTCCTAGCTGCAGGCTGGTTAGACCCACTCTGCAAACCCTGTGGTCCGAGGGTCTCTAACTGACGCAAGACTTGGCACTTTTTAGCTGAGTGCCGTCACCTTCAGAGGAAATCTCCCCACACCTCAAGCGGAGCTCGGATGGAAGAGGGAGAGGAGGAGGCATATGGCACCTTCGCGGCCACCGGAAACAGCCACCCTTCCCCAAGCACTTGGGTCACTTTCCAGGACATCCTCCTTAGAGCATCCGGGCCCACAGTCGTCATGACTTACAGAGGCTCCATAGCCCGGGGGGTGACGGCCCTGCACGCTCCCAACCCCAGGGCCACAGAACCCAAGAACCTGACTAGGGGCGGGGCTGACACACGTGTGTGTGCACGTGTGTGCGTGTCTGTAAGCTGACCCCCAGCCTCGTGTGTGTCACAGGCGGTAAAACCTGGTTCTGATTCCCTCCCTGCTCACCCAGACGCCGCCTCCGAGAGGAATGCCGCGCACGACTGAAACTCGGGTGTGCAGGAGGCCAGACTAGAAGCGGGTGAGGGCGGCTCGGGCTGTGGTTCCTGCAAGCAGAGCAAGAGGGCGGGAAGGAGCGCGTCTCGGGGCCCAGCTCAGCCCCCGGCCGCGGCATCAGTACGTTGTGAGCTACTGCGGATGGGGGGGGTCCCGCGGAGGAGAAGCAGCAGCAGAGGACAGGGCTGTGAGGCCTCGGGGCCTCCCTGAAGAAGCCCCGCCTCTCCATCGACGGGAACCGGGTGCGTTCCTTTCTTACCAAGAAAGGCAGTTTTTAAGTGGCTTTTTTTCAGGTTACAGAAATTATACAGGAGTTATAAAAGTTCAAATATTCTAGGCAAATATTACTTAAAATGTGAAAAATCTCTCGATTCCATCTTCCATCTGCCCCCTTCCCTTCTAGAGGTAAATATTATAAGTAACTCATACTGTTCCCAGTATTTCCCTCTGTTTATGCAAACCTCTGTCTCCTCCTTGCCTTTTCTTCTCTTCGTGGAAATAAGGTCATATTATTGTGTAGAAGCCTCTACGATTTTCTTCTTTAGTTAAGACACATTGTGTGGATCTTGCCTGTGAACCTACAGACGGGCTTTGTTTTTAACAACCACAAACT
>NW_027527444.1:5872382-5874496 GCF_008692635.1 Crocuta crocuta | reverse complement strand
CCCGCCGATGAATGTTTGATTGTTTGGTGAGTGCTTGCACATGTGCCTGGTGCCCTCCCAGAATAAGCTCCCAGAAGAGGAGACGCTGGGTGCAGGCACGCACAGTCCCCTCTGGGCAGCTGCAGCCCCTCTCGCCAAGGCTGTGATCGCTCCTGCCCACTAACCCCAGCATCACCGTTTCCTCTCTTCCCCGCCCCCAAGCTGCTCGCCTTGAGGCACGAGAGACGTGAGCACCTCTTCTGTCTTCTGATTCAAGACTGAGCCTCACCTGGCACATTGGCGTCACGGCCGGATGGCCAGCTCCCTCCCCGTCCTGGAAGCCACCCCTCCTGAACACAGGTCCTGCTGCCGTGTTGCAGATTCACTTATGTTCCTGGGAAACGGGGACGAGACGCAGCAGAGGCCATGGGTGATTTGCGTCACGGCTGTCAGGTACTTTGAGAGGCACCACTTGGCTTGTGGACCTTATAAAAAGGATGTAGGGCATCTTTTATACAGAAAAGTGGTCTTTGGAAGATGGAAAGAAAAACACTTGCTTCCTTCATCCTCTTTAAAGGTCTCGTAGGGAAGAGGAGCGGGCAGAGCTACTCGGCAGGGGATCTCCCTGCTCATGGAAACAGCCCCACCTCCCCCTGCCCCAGGGTGTCCCAGACGGAGCCCTGAGTGGCAGGTCACAGCATGAACACTGACCCCCAGAGCTAGCACAGGACCTTTTAAGATTTAGGATCATACATACCCTCTCATGTACTGAAGGTTGCAGGTAATGTAGTCAAAGAAACCAGTCTATGAACTCAGCACACCTTAGAATGGTTTAAATAATTGTGAATCTAGAATATGCAAGCTTTGTTATTTTCAAATCATAACATAAATAATTACAATCCTTTCAGATTTGAAAACACACTACAATGAAGCCCACTACAAAGGTCTCACACTTCTGCAGATTTTTACCTAGTGTGGGTAGATGATGGCTCCCAAATCTATTAACCTGCAGTGGAAACCCTGTCTGTTATTAGCTCTACAGAAGCTGGACGTGTGTAAGGCACAATCTCTGTAAACTTAAGTCCAGGTTTTTCATATGTATTCGTGAAACACACACACTGTGGGGATAGGGTGCGTTTGCATGGGCGCATTCCCACCTGCCTCCCTGTTGCCTCTGGACAGGGCTCTTTCGGCTGGCTTCCCACATCCTTCTCTCCCTCCTTCCAAAGAGCATCCGTCCTCGCCAGACAGCCTCTGGGGCTTGAGATGGGGGACTATGGGAAGAGAAGGCCCGGAGAGGCCTCCCTCTGGGCGGGGCTGGTGGACACAAGCTGAGAGCAAGAGCTGACGGGAAAGGGAGCCGTGAGGACCACCACCCAGGAGTGGCGCCCGTGCTGTAAGAAAACATGTGAACTACTCAAAATTCCTTTAGATGCATGGACTTTTCACTCTTTTTTCCAGTTTATTTAT
The DNA here is from genome assembly GCF_008692635.1 of Crocuta crocuta. Classification (NCBI taxonomy): domain Eukaryota; kingdom Metazoa; phylum Chordata; class Mammalia; order Carnivora; family Hyaenidae; genus Crocuta; species Crocuta crocuta. Next base: position 5,873,047 of record NW_027527444.1, on the reverse strand, counting down.
TTTGAGCGAGAGAGTGAGAATGAACTTGGGTGGGGCAAGGAGGGCACAGAGAGAGGGAGAGAGAGAGAGAGAATCGAGCAGGCTCTGCACTGTCAGCACAGAGCCTGATGTGGGGCTTGAACTCACAAACTGAGATTATGACGTGGGCCGAAATCAAGTGTCAGACACTCAACTGGCTGAGCCACCAGGCACCCTGGACGCTGCTTTCGGTCCCATAGAACACTTCCCTGGGAGTGAAGCCGTGGCTCGTGGGTCGACAAGCACCGCTGCTCCGCAGTGTGTCTGCCTGCCCACATGTCCACTGTCGGTCGGTCCATCTGAGCCTGTGACTGCTCATGGCTTTGCAGAAGACAACACCGCCGTTCCGCAAGGGAAAGAAGGGTTTTGAGGAGGAAGCAGGCCCTAAATGCGGTTAGAGGGGGTGTGTGAGATGCATGAAAGGCAGTGACTGAAACGTAAGATGAAATGGAGGACCGATAGAGTTAATGCAGCTCGTGAGGGGCCACACTCCGCCCTGTGGAGGAGGTGCAGGCAGACGGGCGGGTGCCCGGTGCTCATAGCAGGTGAAACGGGCACGCTTTGGAAGACTGGGAGCTTTCCGAGGCCTTGAGCTGGGGAATGACATGGCCGAGGCGGTGTTTCAGGAGGTGAACTCAGGGCTGGGG
>NW_027527444.1:5869497-5872247 GCF_008692635.1 Crocuta crocuta | reverse complement strand
GTCGTGTACGGGCATCTGAGAGCTGGCCCACGCACGATGGGGAGTGAGGCAAAGAGAAGGGGAACCACACCCTTGGCGGGTCAGTTTAGCCAGGAGGTGACACCAGGGTGGCAGGGAGGTCCCTGGACACCGTACAGAACCGACACAGGCTGTGGACAAGAGGCTACGTGTTCATGCCGTTCACTTTAGAATAAAATGAATACATTGCTTTTAAAAAGAGTGGTCTGGGAGCACTTGGGAGCTCAGTCAGTGAAGCGTCTGATTCCTGATTTCGGCTCAGGTCATGATCTCATGGGTCGTGGGTTGAAGCCCCGCATCGGGCTGTGTGCTGACGGCTTGAGATTCTCTCGCCCTCCCTCTCTAAAACAAATCATAAAATAACAATTAAAAAATATTAGTTTGGCTTACAGAAGTAACAGCCTTCGGTGATTCCTGCCCTGTGGAAGTTTTTCTTAGAAAGGAGAATGTCGAGGGCCTGGGTGGGGGGCACCTGCCCGCTGCTGTGCCACGCGGGCGCAGGTGCGCATCAGGCCCGCCCACACCGGAGGAGACGTGGGGAGACGCCGTAGCACCTCACGTGTGTCTGGACAGCCCCAGACCAAGCCGATTCGAAATACTCTTCACTGACCTGTGAAGCCGGAAAGAAAGAAATCTATGCATAAAATCTACGCGACTAGATCAGGGCGAGAGCAAAGAAAGAGCGTCCAGCATGAATCTGAGTCACGCCAGCGAGCCGTTCTCGGCTACGCGTGCCCTCCGCTTCGCCAGACCGTAGCTCCACGCTGGGGCCCCGACGCGACCAGCTGCCCCAACCCACACTCTGCCCTCAACCTAGTCACACAACAGGCTCCCGTGAGCACCGTCAAGATGCAATATTACGTGACCCCCCCCCCCCGTCCTATTTGGGGATTAGCCAAGAGGTGACACCAGGAAGGGGAGGGCTGTGTGAGGGCTGTGAGGGGAGGGGTCTGTCAGCGAGAATTACCCTCCAGGGTCAGCAGACAGGGTTAAGGCAGGATTGCCAGGCCGAGGTCAGGAACAGCGGATCAAGACAGAGGCAGCAAAGGCAGGGAAGGCCCGCGGGAAGGAGGAGCAGTTGGGCAGGACAGTCACGCCCCAAACATGAGGCAGGCTGGGTCCGGAGCCGTCTCAGAGCAGCACGGTGAGGGTAGGGGTGTAGCGCTGTGCCCCCTGGGCCGAGCAGGCACCGCTGAGAAAAGCCATGAGTCTGGGCCCAGCTGTGCCTCAAGGACCCTGTGATCGGGGGCCCCCGGCGCCCCCACAAGGAGGGAACGCGTGTCCTGGGTCCACATCTCTCAGCACTTTGTCCAGCTGGCCCGTTCACCTGCAGCGGCTGCTGTGGGGTCCGAAGCACGTTACTGGGGATGGGAAGAAACCACCCCACACCCTCGTGGTGCCCCCCGGACCATGGTCAGCATCACACACTGATGATGTTCCTGTGACCGAGGGACAGTGTGCACCCTCGGTCAGCACAGCCCGAGGATGCCCTTTGCACGGGCCTCGAGGTGAGCGCGCCCCCAGAGCTGGGACACAGCAGCCCTGCTCTCAGCCGCCCACTGCCTGCCTGCCGCTGCCAGCGGTCCTGCATTTGTTTGAGGGTGACAGCCGAGAAAGCGATAAATAAAATCACTGGTCCTAAAAAGGGGGCGGGGGGCGGGCACCTGGGTCGCTAAGCATCTGACTCAATTTCAGCTCAGGTCATGATCTCAGGGTTTGTTTGGGATCAAGCCCAGTGCTGGGCTCTCCGCTGACTCTCCCTCGCTCTCTGCCCTCCCCTGATTGCACACATTCTCTCTCTCTCTCTCTCTCTCTCTCTCTCTCTCAAAAAACCCACCAGTCCCGTGGCCAGTGTTGCACTGGGCCGTCACGCTGTCTCCTGGGGTCCCGGTGCAGTTCCCTCCTGTTTCTGGCTAGGATGGATTCCCTGCGTGCAGGACGGCTCTCTGGACGTGAATACCTGGCAGAGGAAATCAGAAAGGGGCAGAGCCTTCAGCTCGTTCGGTGTCTGTGCTAGGGCCTTCGGCAGAGCCAAGATCCCCATGATGCTCCTGCCGCCACAGTGTCGGGGCTGCCCCGGAGGGATGCCAACATTTGTAGCGGTTTGGGGCCACTTCTTGAATAATCTGGGCATCCTCACCACCCTCCTGCCTATGCTGAGGGCCGTCCCACTCCCATTAACACGGCCCCTCCACCACCCCCTTGCCCACGGGGACAAAACTCGTGAAGACCCGTGACCAGGCTGGCCGGCCAGAGAGAGCGGGAGCCTGAGGCCAAGGACGCGTCGTCGCCGNGGCAGGCCCTGGCCTGCCTGCCTGTCGGGGAGGGGGGTCGGCAGACCCTCGGGAGAGCTCACCGGGGGCAGCTGCAGAAAGGAGCCCCTCGCTCCAGGAAGCCACGGTCCCCACCCCCAGCCAGAAGACCCTTCACCTGGGGACGGCCCCGGAAGGCAGCCGAGGCCTGCTTTCACCAGGCGGCCTGGGGAGGGCTTGTGCAAAGGGGCTAAGAGAAAAAATAAACTCCAGACAACCCCTGGGGCCTGGGGGACACAGGGAAGCATCTCTGAGAAACTTTTAAAAAATGCATGTAACTGCAAGTGGAAAGAATGGGTTAGAGATGTGAGGTACCTGACTCTCATCTCAATAAGTTCCTGAGAGTCCATCCAAGCCCAGCCCCCTTTCCTTCCACTTTGGATGGGGGGGAGCTCCAGTCAAGTTTTGAAACCCCTGGCC